>NC_141691.1:64229421-64391307 GCF_964263255.1 Lissotriton vulgaris | reverse complement strand
GACACTATCGAGTGGCCTAATTTGTGGGCGACCCTCTCGAAGTTTGGTTTTGGTCCTAACTTTATTGCGTGGGTACAGCTCCTGTATGAACGTCCGTTGGCCCAGGTAGTTGTTAATGGCAGAGTCTCTGGATCGTTCCCGCTGGGGCGCGGACCCGACAGGGTTGCCCGCTCTCCCCCCTCCTCTTTGCTTTGGCACCGTTGGCTGCCTGGCTTCGGTGGGAGCCTTCGATTAAAGGGATCCGGTGGGCCCCGGACCTTGAGGATCGCGTCTCTCTCTATGCAGACTATATTCTTCTTTACTTTACTCCCCTCAGAAGTCCCTTAACGTGCTCTTTGACGTCCTCACCTCCTTTGGGAAGAACTCGGGGCTCGTAATTAACTGGACTAAATCGTGTATATATGTTATAGCTGGGTGCTGCCTCCGCTACCCCGTAGATTCCTGATCCAAGTGGCGGAGACTGGGTTCAAGTATTTGGGAATTTTCATTTCCCTGGACCCCTCTGTACGTTATGACCGCAATCTATATGTTCCTCTTCGGCGCCTTAAAAGGGACTTCCAACGGTGGCGCGGCTTGCCCTTGTCCCCACTGGGACGCGCCGCTCTTTTCAAAATGATGTCCCTCCCTAGATTTTTGTACGCCTTGCAGAATTTCTTTGACCCTGTTCCCTCTAGCTACTTTCGTGAGGTTGAGGGGCTCCAGAGGCAATTGATTTGGGACGGACGGGCTCGTATCTCCTTATCTAAACTCACGTTGCCATGGTATGATGGTGGCATAGCCCTTCCGGACATCAAGCGCTACTACTGGGCCTCACAGTTGAGCGTGGTCAACCATGTGACGTATTCCCCGGGCCCCGTCCCTGCCTTCGCAATGGACAAATTACTGTTGCCGGGTGGCAACTTCAACAGGGCTTTGTATTCGAAGGAGCCATTCCGACTTCTGACTGGACCTACAAAATGTGCTGTGCGTGCGTGGAGAGATGCGACTGTGGCTACGGGCTGGGGTGATAAGATGACACGACTGACTCCATTGTATGACTCTGAGAGGTTGGGCAGCCTGTGGCGATCGAAAGGGTTTGATAGATGGGATATGATCGGTATTAGCAAGGTGGAGGATCTTTGGTCCAAAGGCACAGTTAAGTCCTTTGAGGCCCTTAAGGTGGAGTACCAGCTTGACGACAGGGAGTATTTTCGATATCTTCAGGTGCGCCATGCTCTGGTCTCAGTGTTCTCTCCTGGGACGGAGATCCCCCAGTCGTCGCCGCTCGAGGATCGTATTCTGGACGGCCACGTGCCTGACAGTACGATCTCCTTGATTTATAAAAAGCTCATTAATACCAGAGCTGATCTTCTGGTGCGGCTCCGGGCCTCCTGGATTGCGGACGGCCTCGAACTAGACGACGAGGATTGGCAGATAGCGATCGCCTCCCCTAAAGAGGTGGCTATTCCAGCTCGCCTTCGTTTTGTGCAATTGAAGATCCTCCATCGAGTTTACATGGCTGGTACGCGTCTGGTTCGAATGGGATATTCGATTGACGGGCTGTGTAAGCGTGGCTGTGGCATGAGTGGCACCTTTCTCCACATCATCTGGGAATGTCCGGTGATCTCCGCTTTCTGGTCCAGAGTGCATGATATAATGGGGCGGGTCACCGGGGTCTCTCTTTTACCCGAGGCGCGTCGTTGCCTACTTAATGTCTGGGAGCCTACGGACTGTACGGCCACTCAGACCTTTTGGGTAACTAGAGGGACACAGCGCAACTCTGGGGTTCTCATAGACCACTTGGGATAACTGCCTGGAAGGAAAACATGGACTTGTGCATGTTTCTGGAGAAGACGGTCTATGAGGCTCGGGCCGTCCCAGGAAGTGGGGCAGTATTTGGTCACAGTGGAATGAGTACTGTGGAGATATCTGCACCCCTCCACTCGAGTACACTGCTGATGTTCCTTTGTCCCCGTAATTGACAATCCTGAAGACTGACTAATAAAATTTCTTTGTGATCCTTATCACCATCCCCCCGCCCCTCGATAGTAGTCACTAAATTCTTTAGAAATGGACTTCCTCCTCCTCTCCACCTCGCACCCCAGATATTGCTCTTACCATGTGAGTGTTTGTGATGTCTGTTCTTGTTTTCATCAAAATTATAAAAACGAAACCTGGTCGATCCTTTCTTTATGGTGTTTGATGCCAGTGCACTGATATGTTGCGATTTATGGCTTTAATGTTATAATGTGTTGTCTGGTATCCAGATTTTTGTCATAGCGGCCAGCCCGATTGGGTTGTAGGCGGACGCTGTGTACTGTGCAATCTGAAAATAAAGGTTTTAAAAAAAAAAGCTGTTGCAAAAATTTTTAGAATAAGTTTTAATACAAATCATTATTTACATTAATTTTTTTAAAGATACAGTAGCTCAAAATGCCTAGAAACATGCAGAAATACTCTACCTTTTCTATAATTACCTATTGGATGCAATAAATATGTTACTATTAATATCACCTTTCTGCTCTTCACTATAGAGTTAGAAAAATAGAGCAGAAGAAAGAAAAGCAACATTGTATTTTGTTCCTTAAATAGCTGCTTTAATTACGCTTGTGATCTGGCCTACCTTCCCCTCCCCTGTTGGCTCTGGGAGTAGGCATTGAAACCACTTGAGTTTTGACGCCATTTCTTTATAATAGGCAACTGTGTGCCTCACAAGTCGCGTATTAACAAGAAATTAGATATGGGTTTTCATAAGGATTGCAGAATCCTATATATTATAAATGGGTTTCTGAATATAGATTGGGTGTTGTTCAATATCTACCAATATAGCAAGCACTGCTTTTTAGGTCGTGTCTAGCATCGCAGAGCATGCGCTGACCGCTTTGCGAGACATGCTGTATGAAGGTATTTTTTAGAAGTGGTGTAGAAGCCCCGCCCATGTTTTCATTGGCTGGTGTCATCGTCCATGGTAAACGCAGGCTTCCGATTGATAAGGAGGCTTCTTAGTCCCTCCTTGTTACCGCCCTGTCTCCGTTTGGGACCGCCCATCAGGGCGGGAGCTTTTACTTGCGGGGTTATCCTGTTTCTTCAACTAATCGGTGAGCACTTTTTTTAATTGCAGCACGAGCGGCCGCGCTGGTTTTCAATTGCATATTACGCGTCTGACTGTAAGCATGTTACTTGTTTGAAGGGCAGTCTGTGAAAGATGCTAATTTGAATGATGGCCGTGACTAATTAAGCGATTGCTTCTTTAGCAAAAAGACACTCTAATCTGAGCACATTGTGTCACCGAACAACAGCAAATAAAGTTTACACACAGGTAAAGCGCAGCTAGAATACATGCATGCAAAATAGAAGTAGAATACACGCATACAATAGAAAAACATGAAACGTAAACTACCCTTTCAGAAGCACATACGTGGAACAGAGGCCTTAAGCACACTGTGTGTTTGATGATAACAAAAGGTATTGATGTGTGTGTTTCTGTATGTGTTTCCTGTCATGCTTTCAGTCCCTGTTCTCATTTTCCTAAAAATTACCCTTTTCATAGATTCGAAGGAGGATTTTGATTGTTCACGTGTCTTTTAGAGAGAAACTGAATGTCCGTCGTATGCAGCGAGATCATATCTGGAAAACTATGATAGCGACGAAATACAAGGGTTATTGCTTATTTAGGAACAACAACAAAAAAAATGGGGGTGGGCAGGGCTGAAAGTCTCCGGTTTTATTCTATTTCTCAGACGGATGCTGACATGAACAAGCATTTGCAATACAATAGGTCTTGCAGTTACGCGAGGTTGAGCTAATGGCATAGTAAATGGTTATGCCTTTTATTTTGGGTTTCAAAACATAAATAAAAGACATGGTCTTTTCCAAAGGCAATAGCTTAAACTTGGGTAAATGCAAGACCTATTGCATTGCAAATGCTTGTTTTATATGGTATGATGATGTTAGCCAAAATTAATATTTTATTTGTGTGTAAAATTTAGAGATGAAACTAAACACACTTAGTGGGGTCTGTCACGTTCTACATTACAGTGCAAGTATATCATATTCATTCATTTTATTTCACGGTTTCTGTAGCGCTTTTGCATAATAAGATGTCAAGGCGCCTTACAATGAGCTGAAAATGGCGAGATATGGAGAGAGTATAACGAACAGGAACTTTTCAATGACAGGCGGGTTCTTTCACACCCAGAAGTAATGAGTTTTTAATTGTTTCCTGTCGGTGTCTCACATGTGGCCTCGTGATCTTCAGGCCCAGCTCAGTCATGAGAGAGTTTACAACCAAGCTACAGGCGAGAGCGCTTAAACCACGCTGCAGGTGAGAGCGCTTAAACCACGCTGCAGGTGAGAGTGCTTAAACCACGCTACAGGTGAGAGCGCTTAAAGCCACGCTACAGGTGAGAGCGCTTAAAGCCACGCTGCAGGTGAGAGCGCTTAAAGCCACGCTGCAGGTGAGAGCGCTTAAACCACGCTGCAGGTGAGAGCGCTTAAACCACGCTGCAGGTGAGAGCGCTTAAACCACGCTGCAGGTTAGAGCGCTTAAACCACGCTGCAGGTGAGGGCGCTTAAACCACGCTGCAGGTGAGGGCGCTTAAACCACGCTGCAGGTGAGGGCGCTTAAACCACGCTGCAGGTGAGAGCGCCTAAACCACGCTTTGTTTTCATGTAGGCGCTTCCTCATCCGAGGAAGCCCTGTCATTCAGTGAATGAGGGGAATCCTTGTAGGCTTCGATCTAAAAGGGACGTCCCACACCTACTAGAAATGCTGTGAACTGCTTTCCAGGACTATCAGAACTGCCTCAATAGATAAGTAATCCATGTTTAAAGAAATTGTGCATAACGCACCGTTTTACATCATATTTTAAAACTTTTTTTTGTTGTTGCATTTTTAGGATGGGTGTGAAAAGCACCCCCGTCAATATGAGGGACTCACTCGGCAGCTGAAAAAGTAATAAAATATTATAAAATATTGTTTAAAAAAAATGTAAAATAAAAAAAAAAAACGCCCAACTAAAAGAAACTGGAAAGCTTTGATAATCGAACTCTGGATTTTTTGCTTGGAAATAGGTTCTAGAACCACTTTTTGATGCGTGATACATTCAGGACAAATTAACCAAAGATCCGGAAGAGCACCCCTAAAGTGCCTTGCACTCTCATGCCCCAGCTTCGCCATCCTAAATCCGCAGTAGCGTGGTGGCGGTATGGACTCTGTGCCACCCTCTGGAGGGGTGGAGAGAGTCCTGCGGTTGGAGGTGAAAGCCGGGCCGGACTGGGAACTGAAAGCAGCCCTGGCAAATTTTGCCAGACCAGCCTCTGTGTGATGCATAGCGAGCAAGATCGGCCACTATTAGGGAGGGGGGGTGGGAGGGTAGGGGGCATTCTCCCCCCAAACATTTTTTGGAAAACGACATACCAAAATGGTGAATTTCACTGCACATTTTTCATTACATATTCAATTGGATCAACTTTCAAAGCACAGTAAATAGTTGACGATGACCTTAAAGAGGACCTTAAAGAGCACCAGGTTACCCACCCAGTCGTATGTACCCATAGACCTTCTTTCAGAGAGCACCAAAAATAGACACAATTAGTGAATCAGAGAGAACAAAATAAAAGTGAGACCAACCCCCATATGGTGTGTAGCGAGCAAGCACAGTGAGAAACCACTACTTGGGGGAGTTGGGGGGTGGGGGAGGGGTTGTCCCCACAGAGGCGTAGCTGGAGCTTATGTCGCCCGGGGCTGTCCCCCAGATTGCCGCCCATGGCAGGTAGCGGCGGGGAGAGGTGGATCTGGGGAAACATTTTGGCGAGCATCAGGGGTGGATTGGCAGGGTTTAAGTTACAACGCCACTCTCTACTCCACTGCATAAGAAAGGGTGTGAAACTGCGGCGCAAACCTCGATGGTCAAGTCTCAGTTGATGAAGGCCCACAAGCACTAAAATGGTAGCTAAATGCATAAGTAAATGTATCCCTTCCTCCTCTTACACCTCTCCATTCTGAACTGCTGCTACAATACCACAGCAGTAAAGCCACCCGCTAGACATCAAGCACAACACCAAAACAACTCCCACATAGGTCACACTTTACACCCACACTCTACCAAACAACGACAGTATTTAGAAACATAAGCAAAGCAATAGAACAGCTTCATTATCTCTTCCATCCCTGCATCTATCTATTCATTCTTTCACCCTTCCTTTCACCTACTGCCATCCACTATTTCACCTTTAGATTCTGTCATCCATTCATTCTCTCATCCATCATTCAATCTTTCCCCATTCTATCCATTTATCTATCTATCCATCCATCCAATTTGCCATCCATCTATTATGCCATCCATACAGTCTAAAAACCAACCATCCACTCTGCCACCCATTGATCTATTCACTCTGCCATCCATTCTCTTTGCATCCATCCTCCACTCTTTTCTTACATCACATCTGCCATTCATCGATCAACTGACATCCTTTCATCAATTCATTAACTCTTCCATTCATCCACTCAGCCATCCATCAGCCTACTCTGCCATCCATCCATCCTCCTATCGTCTCTTCCATCCATCCATCCACTGTCATTCACCCTCTCTGCCATCCACTCTGCCATCCATTCACCATCCATCCACTCTGCCACCCATCCATCAACTCTTCTATTTATCCAACCACCCATCCACTCTGCCATTCATCCATCCATCAATCCATCCACTCTGCTATCCAATCATGCATTCAGTCACTTTGCCTTTAATCCATTCACGCTGTCACGCATCCATTCATTTACTTTGCCATCCATCCAATCCACTATCCATCCATACATTCATCCACTTTGCCACCCATCTATACACCCTGCCATCCATTCATCCATCCACTACGACTTCCATTCTCAGATCTTTCGCTCACTCATCCAGCCCTTTCCTCTATCCTCTGTCAATACGTACCATTCATCTATCCATAATCATCTGAGGATATTCTCACTGGCAAAGCGCGGAGATACCCCTCCGGGGGTCTATTCAGGCGCTATAGAAGAATATAAAATAAAATAAAAATCCTCCTTTCAGCTGTCCCTCCACCTATTCATTCACCCATCCACCCATCCACCATCCACCATCCACCATCCCTTTACTATACTTTCATGTGTCCATCCATCATCATTCACTTCTTCTTTCACCCACTCATTCATCCACATATCCATTCACCCTCCTACTCCTTCATCCCTAGTTCCTTTTTTCACCCTTTTCTTCCAACATTCCTTCTTTCTTTCCCTGTTCCATTTACCCAGCAGTCGGGTTTCCTCTGTGGCTGTGGGAGTGCTTCCGGTGTCCACGTGAGACATGACTGCATGTCAAAAACTAAACAGGCACCTACGTGATCTGTAATGTCTGGATTTAATGAGCGAGCCCGCACCACCCAGCAACAAACCACCAAACAGCCATCTTTGATCACGGCGAAGCACAGCATTCACCACAAACACTCTGTGAAAACACCTGGGGTTGTGGGAGTTGGGCTATGCAAAACTCCCAGGCACCCTGCAAAACCAAATGGGGGAGGGGCAGGGGGCTTAGGGGTGGTCAGAAAAGGACGGTGGAAGGAAGGGGCAGGGTGCTGAGAAAGAGAATATGGACAGAAGCATAGGGATAGTTGAGCGCAGTGTGAAGAAATGTGCTGGAAAATAGGGGCGTGCGGCAGCCGAGTCACAGAGGACAGCTTCTTTCACCTCCACAGTCTTCCCTGCGTGGGCAGAATCGTGTCCACCGAGGCGGCTTGGGGCAGATGAAGTGGGAGCGGAGCTCGCAGGTCTACAATAAACACAGTAAAAGAGGCGCTGTCTTTTCGTCTGAAATGTTCCTAGAAATCAGGGAATGGTGGTCTATTTTAGCAGCGGACGGTGATGTTTGGGGTCCTTCTTTCTAGTCCACAAGATGTAATGAACTGAATGTTTGCTTATTGCGGCGCTGGGAGTGAGCCTCGCATACCAGGGCACACGAGGACGGAGACGAGAACAGAGAGGCGGGCGGGGCGTCCAGTGGAAGTACCACCATCGAAGCCAGTGCAAAATCAAGGGAGAAAACTTACTTGGTTTTGCTTCAATGTCCCAGAGATCAGCACCATCCCCACAAGGAGAGAGAGTCGAGAGAGTCAATGTCTCTCACTTCTGCGCCGGCCTTCACTTAAAGTGACAAGTAAAACAAGTCACTCACTCATGTGCATGATACATGAGGTAATTCAGCTGTGACGTGTCAGCAGGGTGCTCCAAATCCCTTTGACCACTCACTCATGTTCCTGTTGATCGCTGGAGGCATGCACACACCATCACGTGACGTGCGTGGTGCACACTCAATTTCAGCACTTTCTGCCGAAGGCGGGCTCCGAAGTATAAAGGTTGCAGGCCCTGCAGGCCCGTCATTGGTAGCGCTTTCGGGCCCTGGGACCCAAACAAACTGGTTACATATTCTCGGGTGGTGCGTGCAGTGCGGTTGCACCTACACACACTGGCCAATTAGGCGGTACGCCTCGGCGGCAATTGGATGCAGTGATCTGAGCACTAAGCACTTTGAAATGGAAACGACGCCGCGCACGCGGCACGTTACGGCCGTCTTTATCATTTATTTGGGGACACAGTGTCCCCAAATAAATTATAAAGGCGGCCGCATCGGGCCACTAGTACCGCGTGGGCGCCCCAAAACAGTGCCGCCTGGGGCGGTCCGCCCCCCCACCCCCTGCCCCCCTCTAGCTACGCGGCTGTGTCCCCACTAGAAAATTTAAACCAGAAAGGCCCAAACAAAGCATCTTTCATTACATATCAGATTGTATTAACTTATAAAGCATAGTAAATGATTACCCTATGGAGCAGCAGGATACCCAGTCAGCTTAGTTTGACATATTTCCATACGAGATGGCCCGATGTCACCATTGATGAAATGCTGTAGTTCTGGGCTGTTCTTTTACAAGTTAGGGTTGTTAATTCAACTGAATATCTAAACTGAAAGAGGACTACGAGTCTCAGAATGCAATAGGTTGGTAATCTAAACATCAGCAAAGCAGCTCTTTTAAAATCTACCGACGAGATTAGGAAAACTTTGGATCAGGGTGGTAAAGCACCAATGATTATGCAGGATCTCTCCGCAGCGCTTGACACGGTCCATCATGATCCCAAGGGAAATATCTGGGATGCTCTGGAATCCCTGCCCTCACCCTCTACACAAGGGAAACATCTGGGATGCTCTGGGATCCCTGCCCTCACCCTCTACACAAGGGAAACATCTGGGATGCTCCGGGATCTCGGCCCTCACCCTCTACACAAGGGAAACATCTGAGATGCAGGCCCTCACCCTCTACAAAAGGGAAACATCTGGGATGCTCTGGGATCCCGGCCCTCACCCTCTACACAAGGGAAACATCTGGGATGCCGGCCCTCACCCTCTACACAAGGGAAACATCTGGGATGCTCTGGGATCCCTGCCCTCACCCTCTACACAAGGGAAACATCTGGGATGCTCTGGGATCCAGGCCCTCACCCTCTACACAAGGGAAACATCTGGGATGCCGGCCCTCACCCTCTACACAAGGGAAACATCTGGGATCGCTGCCCTCATCCTCTACACAAGGGAAACATCTGGGATGCTCTGGGATCCCTGCCCTCACTCTCTACACAAGGGAAACATCTGGGATGCCGGCCCTCACCCTCTACACAAGGGAAACATCTGGGATGCTCTGGGATCCCTGCCCTCACCTCTACACAAGGGAAACATCTGGGATGCTCTGGGATCCCTGCCCTCATCCTCTACACAAGGGAAACATCTGGGATGCTCTGGGATCCCTGCCCTCGCCCTCTACACAAGGGAAACATCTGGGATGCTCTGGGACCCCTGCCCTCACCCTCTACACAAGGGAAACATCTGGGATGCTCTGGGATCCCTGCCCCCACCCTCTACACAAGGGAAACATCTGGGATCCCTGCCCTCACCTTCTACACAAGGGAAACATCTGGGATGCTCTGGGATCCCTGCCCTCACCCTCTACACAAAGGAAACATCTGGGATCCCTGCCCTCACCTTCTACACAAGGGAAACATCTGGGATGCTCTGGGACCCCTGCCCTCACCCTCTACACAAGGGAAACATCTGGGATGCTCTGGGATCGCTGCCCTCATCCTCTACACAAGGGAATCCCTGTCCTCACCCTCTACACAAGGGAAACATCTGGGATGCTCTGGGATCCCGGCTCTCACCCTCTACACAAGGGAAACATCTGGGATGCCGGCCCTCACCCTCTACACAAGGGAAACATCTGGGAGTGTACCTGGATGATAGATTGGATATGAAAAGGCAGGTCAATGCCATTGTGTCATCAACTATGTTCACCCTCAGGATCACTAAGAAAATCCTTCCTTTTTTGCCTAAGGAGAGTCGGCAGACGGTGGTTACGGCATTGATTAGGTCACGACTGGACTATTGCAACAGCCTCTATCTAAACATTCAAGAGAGACTGTTGCATAGACTCCAGATGCTGCCGAACACTGCTGCGAGACTCATATCTGGCATACCAAAATGTTCTCCCATCTCCAGTGAAATCTGCAGACTTCATTGGCTGCCAGTGCGGCAGCGAGTATATTTTAAGTCTCTGTGTCTCGTCTTTAAGTCACTCTAGAATCAGGGACCACGTTACCTACAGTATCAACTACAATGGTACCAACCAGGAAGGCCCTTACGCTCATCAGCTCAGAAATTGGTGAGAGTCCCACCAGTGAAAAAAGCTCGCTGGGGTGGGAAACGCTTTGTGGTAGGCGCTGCAAAGTTATGGAACCAGCTGCCTCTTTACCTGAGGAACTGCACGGATTTCTTACCATTTAGGAGAATGCTGAAAACTCGGCTGTTCAAGACTCATAGTTTTAATCTTTACCCTGCTCAGGATAGCAGATAGCGCCAAGACACCCATGGGTAACAGACGCGCTTAATAAAACAAATAACATAACATAACATAACACAAGCAAAACTGTGCTGCCAGCTGGTCAGGCGGCAAGGGGTACACAAGCAGCACGGTGCTGCCGGCAGATCAGGCGCCAAGAGGTACACAAGCAGCACGGTGCTGCCGGCAGATCAGGCGCCAAGCAGCACGGTGCTACCGGCAGATCAGGCGCCAAGAGGTATACAAGCAGCGCTGTGCTGCCGGCAGATCAGGTGCCAAGAGGTACACAAGCAGCGCTGTGCTACCGGCAGATCAGGCGCCAAAAGGTACACAAGCAGCAATGTGCTGCCGGCAGATCAGGCGCCAAGAGGTACACAAGCAGCACGGTGCTGCCGGCAGATCAGGCGCCAAGAGGTACACAAGCAGCACGGTGCTGCCGGCAGATCAGGCGCCAAGAGGTACACAAGCAGCACTGTGCTACCGGCAGATCAGGCGCCAAGAGGTACACAAGCAGCACTGTGCTACCGGCAGATCAGGCGCCAATAGGTACACAAGCAGCGCTGTGCTACCGGCAGAGCAGGCGCCAGCAGCACGGTGCTACCGGCAGATCAGGCGCCAAGAGGTACACAAGCAGGGCTGTGCTGCCGGCAGATCAAGTGCCAAGAGGTACACAAGCAGCACTGTGCTACCGGCAGATCAGGCGCCAATAGGTACAAAAGCAGCGCTGTGCTACCGGCAGAGCAGGCACCAAGAGGCACACAAGCAGGGCTGTGCTGCCGGCAGATCAGGCGCCAAGAGGTACACAAGCAGCACGGTGCTGCCGGCAGATCAGGCGCCAAGCAGCACGGTGCTACCGGCAGATCAGGCGCCAAGAGGTACACAAGCAGGGCTGTGCTGCCGGCAGATCAGGCGCCAAGAGGTACACAAGCAGCACGATGCTGCCGGCAGATCAGGCGCCAAGCAGCACGGTGCTACCGGCAGATCAGGCGCCAAGAGGTATACAAGCAGCGCTGTGCTGCCGGCAGATCAGGTGCCAAGAGGTACACAAGCAGCGCTGTGCTGCCGGCAGATCAGGCGCCAAAAGGTACACAAGCAGCAATGTGCTGCCGGCAGATCAGGCGCCAAGAGGTACACAAGCAGCACGGTGCTGCCGGCAGATCAGGCGCCAAGAGGTACACAAGCAGCACGGTGCTGCCGGCAGATCAGGCGCCAAGAGGTACACAAGCAGCACGGTGCTGCCGGCAGATCAGGCGCCAATAGGTACACAAGCAGCGCTGTGCTACCGGCAGAGCAGGCGCCAGCAGCACGGTGCTACCGGCAGATCAGGCGCCAAGAGGTACACAAGCAGGGCTGTGCTGCCGGCAGATCAAGTGCCAAGAGGTACACAAGCAGCACTGTGCTAACGGCAGATAAGGCGCCAAGAGGTACACAAGCAGCACTGTGCTAACGGCAGATAAGGCGCCAAGAGGTACACAAGCAGGGCTGTGCTGCCGGCAGATCAAGTGCCAAGAGGTACACAAGCAGGGCTGTGCTGCCGGCAGATCAAGTGCCAAGAGGTACACAAGCAGCACTGTGCTAACGGCAGATAAGGCGCCAAGAGGTACACAAGCAGCGCTGTGCTACCGGCAGAGCAGGTGCCAAGAGGTACACAAGCAGCGCTGTGCTACCGGCAGAGCAGGCGCCAAGAGGTACACAAGCAGCGCTGTGCTACCGGCAGAGCAGGCGCCAAGAGGTACACAGGCAGCGCTGTGCTGCCGGCAGATCAGGCACCAAGAGGTTCACAGGCAGCACTGTGCTGCCGGTAGATCAGGCACCAAGAGGTTCACAGGCAGCACTGTGCTGCCGGTAGATCAGGCACCAAGAGGTACACAGGAAGCATTGTGCTGCCGGTAGATCAGGCACCAAGAGGTACACAGGAAGCATTGTGCTGCCGGCAGATCAGGCGCCATGAGGCACACAAACAGCACTGTGCTGCCGGCAGATCAGGCGCCAAGAGGCACACAAACAGCACTGTGCTGCCGGCAGAGCAGGCGCCAAGAGGTACACTGTGCTGCCGGCAGATCAGGCGCCAAGAGGCACACAAACAGCACTGTGCTGCCGGCAGATCAGGCGCCAAAAGGCACACAAACAGCACTGTGCTGCCGGCAGATCAGGCGCCAAGAGGCACCCAAAGAGCACTGTGCTGCCGGCAGATCAGGCGCCAAGAGGCACACAAACAGCACGGTGCTGCCGGCAGATCAGGCGCCAAGCAGCACGGTGCTACCGGCAGATCAGGCGCCAAGAGGTATACAAGCAGCGCTGTGCTGCCGGCAGATCAGGTGCCAAGAGGTACACAAGCAGCGCTGTGCTACCGGCAGATCAGGCGCCAAAAGGTACACAAGCAGCAATGTGCTGCCGGCAGATCAGGCGCCAAGAGGTACACAAGCAGCACGGTGCTGCCGGCAGATCAGGCGCCAAGAGGTACACAAGCAGCACTGTGCTACCGGCAGATCAGGCGCCAATAGGTACACAAGCAGCGCTGTGCTACCGGCAGAGCAGGCGCCAGCAGCACGGTGCTACCGGCAGATCAGGCGCCAAGAGGTACACAAGCAGGGCTGTGCTGCCGGCAGATCAAGTGCCAAGAGGTACACAAGCAGCACTGTGCTAACGGCAGATAAGGCGCCAAGAGGTACACAAGCAGCACTGTGCTGCCGGCAGATCAAGTGCCAAGAGGTACACAAGCAGCACTGTGCTAACGGCAGATAAGGCGCCAAGAGGTACACAAGCAGGGCTGTGCTGCCGGCAGATCAAGTGCCAAGAGGTACACAAGCAGGGCTGTGCTGCCGGCAGATCAAGTGCCAAGAGGTACACAAGCAGCACTGTGCTAACGGCAGATAAGGCGCCAAGAGGTACACAAGCAGCGCTGTGCTACCGGCAGAGCAGGTGCCAAGAGGTACACAAGCAGCGCTGTGCTACCGGCAGAGCAGGCGCCAAGAGGTACACAGGCAGCGCTGTGCTGCCGGCAGATCAGGCACCAAGAGGTTCACAGGCAGCACTGTGCTGCCGGTAGATCAGGCACCAAGAGGTTCACAGGCAGCACTGTGCTGCCGGTAGATCAGGCACCAAGAGGTACACAGGAAGCATTGTGCTGCCGGTAGATCAGGCACCAAGAGGTACACAGGAAGCATTGTGCTGCCGGCAGATCAGGCGCCATGAGGCACACAAACAGCACTGTGCTGCCGGCAGATCAGGCGCCAAGAGGCACACAAACAGCACTGTGCTGCCGGCAGAGCAGGCGCCAAGAGGTACACTGTGCTGCCGGCAGATCAGGCGCCAAGAGGCACACAAACAGCACTGTGCTGCCGGCAGATCAGGCGCCAAAAGGCACACAAACAGCACTGTGCTGCCGGCAGATCAGGCGCCAAGAGGCACCCAAAGAGCACTGTGCTGCCGGCAGATCAGGCGCCAAGAGGCACACAAACAGCACTGTGCTGCCGGCATATCAGGCGCCAAGAGGCACACAAACAGCACTGTGCTGACGGCAGATCAGGCGCCAAGAGGTACACAGGAAGCGCTGTGCTGCCAGCAGAGCAGGCGCAAAGAGGTACACTGTGCTGCCGGCAGATCAGGCGCCAAAAGGTACACAAACAGCACTGTGCTGCCGGCAGATCAGGCGCCAAAAGGCACATAAACAGCACTGTGCTGCCGGCAGATCAGGCGCCAAAAGGCACACAAACAGCACTGTGCTGCCGGCAGATCAGGCGCCAAGAGGCACACAAGCAGCACTGTGCTGCCGGCAGATCAGGCGCCAAGAGGTACACAAGCAGCACTGTGCTGCCGGCAGATCAGGCGCCAAGAGGTACACCCACCCCCTCATCATCCATCCATCCATCCATCCCCTCATCATCCATCCATCCACCCTTCCCCTCATCACCCATCCTTCCCCTCATCATCCATCCATCCATCCTTCCCCTCATCATCCATCCTTTCACCCACCCCCTCATCATCCATCCATCCATCCCCTCATCATCCATCCATCCACCCTTCCCCTCATCACCCATCCTTCCCCTCATCCATCCATCCATCCTTTCACCCACCCATCCATCCTTCCCTTCTATCCATCCCCTCATCCATCCATCCATCCATCCCCTCACCCATCCTTCCCCTCATCCATCCATCCTTCCCCTCATCCATCCATCCTTCCCCTCATCCATTCTTCCTTTCGTCCATCATCCATCCTTCCCCTCACCTATCCATCCATCCTTCCCCTCATCCATTCTTCCTTTCATCCATCATCCATCCTTCCCCTCACCTATCCATCCATCCTATCCATTTATCTTTCCCCTCATCCATCCATCGCCTGATCCATTCATCCTTCCCCTCCATCCACTCCATCCATCCATCCATCCTTCCCCTCATCCATCCATCCTTCTTATTTTCTTACATTATAGACTGCATGTTTGAAGAACCGAGGTTTGCTTACAATTTAGTGACAGTAATTACGCTCTGTGAAGAGAACCACGTGCTGCCTCGGTGTAATCAGGGGCGTAATCTGGCCGAGTCACGGATGTTTGGGGCCCTGGGTAGAAATGGACCGTGTGAGCCCCCCTCTAAATAGCAGAGACATGACACATTCAGGGCTGTTTGCATCTGAATAGATGCCCCTGCTCCTGAAGCTGCAGCCCCTCCCTCTGTCACCTTACAGGTCATCAAGGGCTGGAGGTGTGAGGGTAGCCGTCCCGCTGTGCCTCTCCAATGCTGCTGAGTGTCTGAGGAGCTTTGGTGCAGCATCGGAGTGAAGAAGGGAGGTGGGTGCAAGCTGTGCCGGCTGTAGGGTGGAGCAACCGGTGCCCTGTTAAAATGACGGACAAATGGCGTCTGTTAGAGATTCCTTCACGGACAACGGACAGACGGCCGAAATTACGGACTGTCCGTGAAATTTACGGACGGTTGGTCACCCTACACGGTGCACAGCTCGAGCCACCACCTTGCTCCGCCCGGCCCCTGCTCACAACCGCCGGGCGGGTCCTACCAGTACCTTTCAGCCAGCAAGTTTACTTTCACCGTTTCCTGCAAAACGGGCATGCGAGCCACGGGATGCATGCTGCTGTTAGACCTCTCGACAGCTTTGCTTCGGACCCTGGAGCCGGAAGAAGTGGACCGTCACCGATGAGGTGGCGTCCCCGTCCTGACTCTCCAGAGTTTTCCAATCTAATGCACTCTGGGAGTTGTAGTCGCTGGGTGGGCTGTAGTGCCCCTCATATGATTAAAGACAGGAATTCTCAAGGCCACGAAATCGGGGGGGGGGGGGGGGGGGGGGGGAATCGAGAGCTAGGCCGTGCTGGAGCGGAGATCAGGTCAGCGATCGAGGGGGGGGGGGGGGGGGGTCGAGACCCCACTCCAGGCCGTGCTGCCGTGCTGGAGCGGAGATCAGGGCTGCGCCGGAGCCTTACCGGAACAAGCAGCCTGGAGGGGTTCAAATGTCAAATGATGCGAGTGAGGCGCTTGGAAACCCTCGAAGCGCCAGTGTAATACTGTGCCTGGCCCTTTCCCGGCGCTCGTGACCCCGCCCGGTGCCATGGGGAGGCTGAGGATTGAGTGCAGAGTGACTGACTGCAAGGACACTGGACTCACCTGAGGCTGCAGAGGGGGGGCTCAAAATAAGTACATGATGGGGTGTCTCTCGGGGATGCCTCCTCGTCTCTGACACAAGTCAAGCGCACTTTTGATTGCGCGAGCCCCCCGCATGATCACCAGCCCCACCCTAAGAGTGAAGGTAAGACCGCGCAGGTGCGGCACCTGATTATTAATTGATTGAAGCTGCTGCGCCGGGTCACGGACGGCGCAGCGCTAGATTCCCCGAATGCATCATTATGCAAATAGTTCTCCCCGCGCGGAGGACGACCGGAGTAAACAAAAACGGCCCCCGCCCCACCCAGCCTTCTGAGGGACTGTGCGGAATTACCAGTCCGGCCCTGGGTGAAAGGTCACCATAAGGTCAGCCTGTGAGCGGAACCTACAGTAGAGCTCATGGGCACTTTTTATGAACGGGCGCTAAAATAATTTCTAAACGAAAGGGGGGCTTATCGATTTGTAATCTGGAGGTTTTGAATACCCCCCCCCCCCTAATACATGTCAACCCTCCCGATTCAGGCGTGAGACTACCGATTTGATGGCTAGTCTCCCGCCTCCCGATTCTTGTATTGAAAAACCCGATTCCATGCGAATTGCAGAATGATCGGCTTGTGATAACTTAGAGCTAAATTGAGTTCGGAAATGACCTCTGCTCTCTGCCCTTTCTCCCCCGCCTCCTGTAGTTGCCAATACATTATATCCTGAGCCCGTCCTAAAGTTATTGGCTTAATGTGAGCTTAGGCAGGCATAGGGGCGAGGACTCCGGAAAGGAATTTTGCCTGGCTGCTTCCAGCGTAAAAGTATTCCTCGTGTGCTCCAGCAGGCACTAGGGTTTGGTTTCCTGAGACTCGAAGTAGGCTCTGCCAGAAACCAGCTCCTGAAATATTGTCACACCCCCTTTGCCTGCCATAGCGCTTTTCTGTGCTCCTGACACACGTTAAGGTAAGAAAAAAAGAAAAACCAAGTGAAACCTATCAGTTGCCCCTGGGAGAAAAAATGCGTTTCAACCAAGGTTTCTAACTCTGTTTATTTGAACTTTGTAAAACTATGAAAATTAAAATGTTGATGCCAATCTCTACCTCTGACATTAAAGCTTAACTCTTTGTCCTCAATTTTTTTGGGGGGGATTAACTTTTTTGGGGGGTCCGTTTCACATAGTGCTTACAAAAACAGAAGTGCTTACAAAAACAGAGATTAGAACTCTGTTTTTGTTAGCGCCAACAATGAAATGCTGGTTCTCCCTATACTCCAGATGTGGTGTTAGGGGCAGAGTTGCATACTTTGAAACTGGGGAACCAGTTTCAAGTCCCAGCAGTGGTTCAAAATCCTGTGATTATGGGCTAATCACTTAATCTACCCATGCCTATAAACAATGAATGGTGACATTGTGTAATATAGCTGGCGCTTATGTAAGACTGTAACGGGGTGCCCCTGGCGCCCCCTGGGGTCGAAGTAACTTGTGGACCCCCCTTTGTGTTTCCACAGCCCAGCCTGAAATCGCCGTGTTGGCCCCAAGTGGAGGAAGCATGCAGCGGAGAAGAAGAGGATCTGGGCAGCGGCCCCTTTAACTGGTCTCCAGGTGATGAGGGGGAGTGGCCATACCACACTAGAAAAGACGCAGGTGAGCCAGAAGAGGTGTGTCTGTACACCGGCGGAGCAGAGTGTAGGAGGAGAGGAACAGAGCGAAGCCGAGACGAGTGGTGGGACGAGGACTCCCCGGACTGGAGACTACAGCGACGGATCCTGACCAGGGAGCCTACGGAGGAGGCAGAGACCAACGAGGGATTCCAGCGGATGCAGGACGATCCCCCGGACTACCGACAGGACGACCACGCCGAGCCTGAGCAGAGCCCGTCGGACATCAGCCCCGCAGAGGAGAGGCGGTCGGCGAGACTCGAGCGAGACTGCGAAGAGGACGTCCAAAGTATCGAGGAGGAGAGAGCGGATCGAGCGGAGCCCCGCCGAGACGAGAGACTGCCAGCGGCATCCGGAGGACCATCGGAGCCAGGAACCGAGCCTGGAGGCCACCGACACCGCGATCCGCCCAGCCACTCCCCTGGAGGGGCGTGGCTTCACGAGGTACGTGAACGCATAGCGGCTTGGATCGGAAAACGGGCAAGGCGCTAGAGCGCTGCAAGAGTTGGCACGGGAAAGGGGAAGGGTGCGGATTGGCCACTACTGCCCTTAGTAGACTCACAGTTTCACGGGGGTACAGCCCACCAAAGCTTGGGAGCACTTTTCCCTAGTCATCTCACTCCCTTTTCCCCCCCCTCACTGGTGATTGGGATTTTGAAAGAGAAAGGCCGTGACAGTAACGCGCTTTTTCTCCCTTCATTTGTATATCTCGTGGATGAGAAAGCGACACGACGGAGCAGGACGGAGCAGAACGAAGGCGGACCTTAAAGACAAGGCGAACCGAGGGGGTCCTGTCAAAGAGTCGGGCTGAAAGGAGTCGGTCACCAAGAAAGCACCCGGGCAGGCTCAAAAGCACCGACCAACTTTTGTCATCAATAAAAGCTTTTCCTTTGATTACTAAGACCCGCCTACTGCCTCTTCCTGTGGTCCCGCTTACAAAGACACTTCAGTACTTTTGGGTCAGTTAATACTACATGAAAAATTAACAAAAAGGTAAAACCAAAGCCTTAGCATAAGTAAAGACAAATAGATACATATTTAGAGGCTGATTTGTAAATTGTGGCTTCCCTGTTTAAATTGTGTGATTTTAGACAAATACTTTATTTCACCAAAACTCATTTTTCTTAAAGAGCGCTTATTAAAGCATTTTCAAATATGTTAGTTCAGAATATCAGTTAATCTGGGCAGTTTACAGGTTTTACATGACACATGACTTTGCTTTAGTTCACTAATGGTTTGTGCCTCAAAACTATCACTTGTAAGTATTTCTTAGTACAGTGCTGTAAAGTAACGGTTTAATGTTAAAGCTTCTACATGTTAGAGAAATTCACTTTCTTGAATTTTGAAGATATTTTGTCATATTTTACACGATGTTTGTTGTATGATGTACATAGCAAACATTCTCACTGCCCAGCTCAT
Source organism: Lissotriton vulgaris (assembly GCF_964263255.1). Classification (NCBI taxonomy): domain Eukaryota; kingdom Metazoa; phylum Chordata; class Amphibia; order Caudata; family Salamandridae; genus Lissotriton; species Lissotriton vulgaris. The sequence continues at coordinate 64,371,756 of NC_141691.1, read as the reverse complement.
GCACAAGCCCTAAAAGCCAAGCCACACTCCTGGCTCAGCTCTCCCTGTTAATTTGCTGGTTCTCCTCTCTAAGAAAGCATTATCCTTTAATATCAGAGGCAGGTACCCATCTACTGGCTGGCTGAATTGCACAGTGAGCAACTGGAAAATCGGGGATCATTGCTTTGTCCTTAATTCTTGGAGGGAGATATTATAGTCTGTGACATATATCAACATGTTATTTTTGGCAGTTTTACACAGCACAAACCAAAAATAGGAGTTTGGGACCGATTTTGTTGCACTAGCACTATCTATTGTGCGGCTGCTAAAAATAAAATCCTGATTGCCTGTTGCACAATCTCCCCTTTCAAGAATTAAGGACAAAGAACTAACCTTTGATGTTAAAGATTGTACCCATCTGGTAGCTGAATTGCACAGCATGAACCTGGAAAAGTTGAGGATTAATCCCAACTTCTCTGCTCGACCAAAATGTCTTCCTGTATAGCTTCAGTGATTCATCGGTATTTTCATAACTTCCACCTTCTGCTTAGCAGCATCCAGTAATGTGATTCTGTAGCCATTCCATATGCACCCTTCTTCGTCGGGTATCTCTGTGTGGGATTATGAACATTCACTAATTTTGATGACAGAAGACACAGAGCCAGATGTGTATTACACCTACCCTTTATTATAAATATGAAGAAAGTGGTATAAGAATCACAACTCGAGTTGACACACAGTCAAGAGGACTTAGAATTGCTGGGGACCCAAGAAACCACCCAAGGTAAGTAGATAGGGATCCCACGGAGAGCATGTGCAGTGTGCGAACATAACCGCAGTCTTCGTACAATTCAATGTGTATATCAGTGCACGGTGCAAACCGTGCTTTAATGTGCTCTCAATAGGTTTGTGCTAATTGGGTGTCATTGAGTGGTTGTGTGCATGTATATTGTAATGCTGTGCATGACTTGGCATATTCTGAGCAGTGACCCATGTCATATGACGTGTCATTTTGGAGATGCATGTAAAAATTGTATGTCAGTGATTTTGTTATTCCCAGGTTTCACAACATGTGAGTATTTTTGAATTGCGCTATATTTTATTGTTTGTAATTTCATCTGTGTATTTATTTCATTTATTTATGGTAGTTTAGGTTTATGTAATTTAGGGTGATGGTTTTTCTTCGATGTCTAGGTCAATTAGATTTTTTTTCAAATTTACTTTATTAATGTTTGCCTTTCTCCTATTAGTGTTATATCCTGTCTGCATTGGTTTTCAGAGTGATTTTCTTGCAGTGCATGTGAGTGGCTTACTCCAAGGCTTGGCCGGAGAAGATTTGAGCCTGTCTGGGCAGTTGTACTGCTTGAATAACTGTGGGTGTAACTTATGAGCACTGGGTCTGCCTTACACTTTTGTAATAGTGGTTATACGTATTCATGCCCTCCTTATTCCCCCTTACTTTTTTGTACTTTTCTCTTCTTTTCTCCCACTTTTTAGTAGGTATTGTTTATTTTTCTGACACCCCCCCGCCCTGGCTACTCCCACACATACTACAAAGTAGTAGGTCTACGTGTACCTGAGTTCTGCTTGTAGTGGTAGGAGCCCTCCGAGAAATGCAGCAGATTGAGGTGAAAATCTACAGTGTGGATTTTGGCAAATAGCACTTAGTTTTTAGAGACGTAGTACTACAATAGTATTATTCTGAAACTCGGAAATTGCCTATTGTTTATAGTTTCAATATTCGTAGTCTCTATGGCCCAAAGGTAAATGTATCGGTGACCGTCAGAGGCAATTGGAACAATTGGAGGACAGTCACACAAAGCAAATGTGCGCCTTCATCCAAAGCAGTTCTGAATTACCTCTGGGTCGCGTTCCCACTCTAAAAACCAACACTCTTTGAAGTGCAGAGTGACTCTGCACTTTAAAGAATGTTAGTGTTTATAGAGTGAGAACGCAGACAGGTGCAGAAAATGTTTCTCACTCTGAAGCTACAGGCCCTGCCACGCGTGACGCACCTCTGAGAAGCATGCACACTGGATGCCAGCACTGGGCCTAGCTTCAGAAACCTGACAATAGAAATGTTTCTGACACTAGCCCCTTCTGGCACGCAGAGTGTATAGTGGTCAGAGGTGCGTGGCACTGGCAGGGCCTAGCTTCAGAAACAATTCTATCTACATGTTGTTTTTTGACATCCCTTTAATAATGTACACTGCACTTTCACAATTGCTTTATCAACCTTCTTGCTTCTCAAATTTGCTTGAAAATGCACCATTTACCCACTCTTATTTCAAAATTTTCTCAGGGGTGAACCCTCCTTAAGGTATTCAGGCTCGCAAGCTGTGCTTGCTCGCTGCAGTGCACTCCCACAGATGTTTACAGTCCACAATTTTCAAATACCACCAGCCACAACTGCCTCCAATCTATTTTATGTTACGCCTGACCCGTTTCGTGTTACGCGTTATTCAGGTCTTTCCGCCTGCGAATATTTCTCCCTCTTATCGAAGTTGAAATGTTGGCATGTATGCCCCCCCCTGCACCGGACTTCAAGCAGAGCATGTAACCCCCACCCAGTGTTCGTGGGCTCCGCCTCTTCTCAGCCTGAAATACTTCTAACCATCTCATACAGTGTGTATAGCTTGCGTTAGCCAAGGCCACATTGGCAGACTTACCTCTATATTACTGTGAGTTGGGAATGGCAGAGCCCTGGGTTTGTTCATAACAGCTGATAGGTCTGCGAGCGGGTCTGTGTTGGGTGAAAGTATCAATTCAGACATCCGCAGGGCGCTGACAATGCCTCTTGGAATTGATTGACATCCGCAGGGCGCTGACAATGCCTCTTGGTATTAATTCAGACATCCGCAGGGCGCGCTGACAATGCCTCTTGGTATTAATTCAGACATCCGCAGGGCGCTGACAATGCCCCTTGGTATCAATTCAGACATCCGCAGGGCGCTGACAATGCCCCTTGGTATCAATTCAGACATCCGCAGGGCTCTGACAATGCCCCTTGGTATCAATTCAGACATCCGCAGGGCGCTGACAATGCCTCTTGGTATTAATTCAGTCATGCAGGGCTCCGACAATGCCCCTTGGTATTGATACAGACATCCGCAGGGCGCTGACAATGCCCCTTGGTATCAATTCAGACATCTGCAGGGCTCTGACAATGCCCCTTGGTATCAATTCAGACATCCGCAGGGCGCTGACAATGCCCCTTGGTATCAATTCAGACATCCGCAGGGCGCTGACAATGCCTCTTGGTATTAATTCAGACATGCAGGGCTCTGACAATGCTTCTTGGTATTGATTCATACATTCGCAGGGCTCTGACAATGCCCCTTGATATTGATTCCGACTTCCGCAGGGCGCTGACAATGCCGCTTGGTATCAATTCAGACATCCGCAGGGCGCTGACAATGCCTCTTGGTATTAATTCAGACATGCAGGGCTCTGACAATGCCCCTTGGTATCAATTCAGACATCCGCAGGGCGCTGACAATGCCGCTTGGTATCAATTCAGACTTCCGCAGGGCGCTGACAATGCCTCTTGGTATTGATTCAGACATCTGCAGGGCTCTGACAATGCTTCTTGGTATTGATTCAGACATCTGCAGGGCTCTGACAATGCCTCTCGGTATTGATTCAGACATCTGCAGCGTTCTGACCATGCCTCTTGGTATTGATTCAGACATCTGCAGGGCTCTGACAATGCCTCTTGGTATTGATTCAGACATCTGCAGGGCTCTGACAATGCCTTTTGGTATCAATTCAGACATCCGCAGGGCGCTGACAATGCCTCTTGGTATTAATTCAGACATGCAGGGCTCTGACAATGCTTCTTGGTATTGATTCAGACATCTGTAGGGCTCTGACAATGCCTCTTGGTATTGATTCAGACATCTGCAGGGCTCTGACAATGCCTCTTGGTATTAATTCAGACATCCGCAGGGCTCTGACAATGCCCCTTGATATTGATTCCGACTTCCGCAGGGCGCTGACAATACCTCTTGGTATTAATTCAGACATCCGCAGGGCTCTGACAATGCTTCTTGGTATTGATTCAGACATCTGCAGGGCTCTGACAATGCCTCTTGGTATTGATTCAGACATGCAGGGCTCTGACAATGCTTCTTGGTATTGATTCAGACATCTGCAGGGCTCTGACAATGCCTCTTGGTATTGATTCAGACATCTGCAGGGCTCTGACAATGCCTCTTGGTATTAATTCAGACATCCGCAGGGCTCTGACAATGCTTCTTGGTATTGATTCAGACATGCAGGGCTCTGACAATGCCCCTTGATATTGATTCCGACTTCCGCAGGGCGCTGACAATGCCCCTTGGTATTAATTCAGACATCCGCAGGGCTCTGACAATGCCCCTTGGTATTAATTCAGACATCCGCAGGGCTCTGACAATGCCCCTTGATATTGATTCCGACATCCGCAGGGCGCTGACAATGCCCCTTGGTATCAATTCAGACATCCGCAGGGCTCTGACAATGCCCCTTGATATTGATTCCGACTTCCGCAGGGCGCTGACAATGCCCCTTGGTATTAATTCAGACATCCGCAGGGCTCTGACAATGCTTCTTGGTATTGATTCAGACATCCGCAGGGCTCTGACAATGCCCCCTGGTATTAATTCAGACATCCGCAGGGCGCTGACAATGCCCCTTGGTATTAATTCAGACATCCGCAGGGCTCTGACAATGCTTCTTGGTATTGATTCAGACATCCGCAGGGCTCTGACAATGCCCCTTGATATTGATTCCGACTTCCGCAGGGCGCTGACAATGCCTCTTGGTATTAATTCAGACATCCGCAGGGCTCTGACTATGCCGCTTGGTATCAATTCAGACATCCGCAGGGCGCTGACAATGCCTCTTGGTATTAATTCAGACATCCGCAGGGCTCTGACTATGCCGCTTGGTATCAATTCAGACATCCGCAGGGCGCTGACAATGCTTCTTGGTATTGATTCAGACATCTGCAGGGTTCTGACAATGCTTCTTGGTATTGATTCAGACATCTGCAGGGCTCTGACAATGCCTCTTGGTATTAATTCAGACATCCGCAGGGCGCGCTGACAATGCCTCTTGGTATTAATTCAGACATCCGCAGGGCGCTGACAATGCCCCTTGGTATCAATTCAGACATCCGCAGGGCGCTGACAAAGCCCCTTGGTATCAATTCAGACATCCGCAGGGCTCTGACAATGCCCCTTGGTATCAATTCAGACATCCGCAGGGCGCTGACAATGCCTCTTGGTATTAATTCAGTCATGCAGGGCTCCGACAATGCCCCTTGGTATTGATACAGACATCCGCAGGGCGCTGACAATGCCCCTTGGTATCAATTCAGACATCTGCAGGGCTCTGACAATGCCCCTTGGTATCAATTCAGACATCCGCAGGGCGCTGACAATGCCCCTTGGTATCAATTCAGACATCCGCAGGGCGCTGACAATGCCTCTTGGTATTAATTCAGACATGCAGGGCTCTGACAATGCTTCTTGGTATTGATTCAGACATCCGCAGGGCTCTGACAATGCCCCTTGATATTGATTCCGACATCCGCAGGGCGCTGACAATGCCCCTTGGTATCAATTCAGACATCCGCAGGGCGCTGACAATGCCTCTTGGTATTAATTCAGACATGCAGGGCTCTGACAATGCTTCTTGGTATTGATTCAGACATCCGCAGGGCTCTGACAATGCCCCTTGATATTGATTCCGACTTCCGCAGGGCGCTGACAATGCCTCTTGGTATTAATTCAGACATCCGCAGGGCTCTGACTATGCCGCTTGGTATCAATTCAGACATCCGCAGGGCGCTGACAATGCCTCTTGGTATTAATTCAGACATCCGCAGGGCTCTGACTATGCCGCTTGGTATCAATTCAGACATCCGCAGGGCGCTGACAATGCTTCTTGGTATTGATTCAGACATCTGCAGGGCTCTGACAATGCTTCTTGGTATTGATTCAGACATCTGCAGGGCTCTGACAATGCCTCTTGGTATTGATTCAGACATCTGCAGGGCTCTGACAATGCCTCTTGGTATTGATTCAGACATCTGCAGGGCTCTGACAATGCCTCTTGGTATCAATTCAGACATCCGCAGGGCGCTGACAATGCCTCTTGGTATTAATTCAGTCATGCAGGGCTCCGACAATGCCCCTTGGTATTGATACAGACATCCGCAGGGCGCTGACAATGCCCCTTGGTATCAATTCAGACATCCGCAGGGCGCTGACAATGCCTCTTGGTATTAATTCAGTCATGCAGGGCTCCGACAATGCTTCTTGGTATTGATTCAGACATTCGCAGGGCTCTGACAATGCCTCTTGGTATTAATTCAGTCATGCAGGGCTCCGACAATGCCCCTTGGTATTGATACAGACATCCGCAGGGCGCTGACAATGCCCCTTGGTATCAATTCAGACATCCGCAGGGCGCTGACAATGCCTCTTGGTATTAATTCAGACATGCAGGGCTCTGACAATGCTTCTTGGTATTGATTCAGACATTCGCAGGGCTCTGACAATGCCCCTTGATATTGATTCCGACTTCCGCAGGGCGCTGACAATGCCGCTTGGTATCAATTCAGACATCCGCAGGGCGCTGACAATGCCTCTTGGTATTAATTCAGACATGCAGGGCTCTGACAATGCCCCTTGGTATCAATTCAGACATCCGCAGGGCGCTGACAATGCCGCTTGGTATCAATTCAGACTTCCGCAGGGCGCTGAAAATGCCTCTTGGTATTGATTCAGACATCTGCAGGGCTCTGACAATGCTTCTTGGTATTGATTCAGACATCTGCAGGGCTCTGACAATGCCTCTTGGTATTGATTCAGACATCTGCAGGGCTCTGACAATGCCTCTTGGTATTGATTCAGACATCTGCAGGGCTCTGACAATGCCTCTTGGTATTGATTCAGACATCTGCAGGGCTCTGACAATGCCTCTTGGTATCAATTCAGACATCCGCAGGGCGCTGACAATGCCTCTTGGTATTAATTCAGACATGCAGGGCTCTGACAATGCTTCTTGGTATTGATTCAGACATCTGCAGGGCTCTGACAATGCCCCTTGATATTGATTCCGACTTCCGCAGGGCGCTGACAATGCCTCTTGGTATTAATTCAGACATCCGCAGGGCTCTGACTATGCCGCTTGGTATCAATTCAGACATCCGCAGGGCACTGACAATGCCTCTTGGTATTAATTCAGACATCCGCAGGGCTCTGATAATGCCTCTTGGTATCAATTCAGACATCCGCAGGGCTCTGACAATGCCTCGGTATTAATTCAGACATGCAGGGCGCTGACAATGCCTCTTGGTATCAATTCAGACATCCGCAGGGCGCTGACAATGCCTCTTGGTATTATTCAGACATGCAGGGCTCTGACAATGCCCCTTGGTATTGATACAGACATCCGCAGGGCGCTGACAATGCCCCTTGGTATCAATTCAGACATCCGCAGGGCTCTGACAATGCCTCTTGGTATTAATTCAGACATGCAGGGCTCTGACAATGCCTCTTGGTATTGATTCAGACATGCAGGGCTCTGACAATGCCTCTTGGCATTGATTCAGACATCTGCAGGGCTCTGACAATGCCTCTTGGTATTAATTCAGACATCCGCAGGGCTCTGACAATGCCCCTTGATATTGATTCCGACTTCCGCAGGGCGCTGACAATGCCCCTTGGTATTAATTCAGACATCCGCAGGGCTCTGACAATGCTTCTTGGTATTGATTCAGACATCCGCAGGGCTCTGACAATGCCCCTTGGTATTAATTCAGACATCCGCAGGGCTCTGACAATGCCCCTTGATATTGATTCCGACATCCGCAGGGCGCTGACAATGCCCCTTGGCATCAATTCAGACATCCGCAGGGCGCTGACAATGCCTCTTGGTATTAATTCAGACATGCAGGGCTCTGACAATGCTTCTTGGTATTGATTCAGACATCCGCAGGGCTCTGACAATGCCCCTTGATATTGATTCCGACTTCCGCAGGGCGCTGACAATGCCTCTTGGTATTAATTCAGACATCCGCAGGGCTCTGACTATGCCGCTTGGTATCAATTCAGACATCCGCAGGGCGCTGACAATGCCTCTTGGTATTAATTCAGACATCCGCAGGGCTCTGACTATGCCGCTTGGTATCAATTCAGACATCCGCAGGGCGCTGACAATGCTTCTTGGTATTGATTCAGACATCTGCAGGGCTCTGACAATGCTTCTTGGTATTGATTCAGACATCTGCAGGGCTCTGACAATGCCTCTTGGTATTGATTCAGACATCTGCAGGGCTCTGACAATGCCTCTTGGTATTGATTCAGACATCTGCAGGGCTCTGACAATGCCTCTTGGTATCAATTCAGTCATGCAGGGCTCCGACAATGCCCCTTGGTATTGATACAGACATCCGCAGGGCGCTGACAATGCCCCTTGGTATCAATTCAGACATCCGCAGGGCGCTGACAATGCCTCTTGGTATTAATTCAGTCATGCAGGGCTCCGACAATGCCCCTTGGTATTGATACAGACATCCGCAGGGCGCTGACAATGCCCCTTGGTATCAATTCAGACATCCGCAGGGCGCTGACAATGCCTCTTGGTATTAATTCAGACATGCAGGGCTCTGGCAATGCTTCTTGGTATTGATTCAGACATCTGCAGGGCTCTGACAATGCCTCTTGGTATTGATTCAGACATCTGCAGGGCTCTGACAATGCCTCTTGGTATTAATTCAGACATCCGCAGGGCTCTGACAATGCCCCTTGATATTGATTCCGACTTCCGCAGGGCGCTGACAATGCCTCTTGGTATTAATTCAGACATCCGCAGGGCTCTGACTATGCCGCTTGGTATCAATTCAGACATCCGCAGGGCGCTGACAATGCCTCTTGGTATTAATTCAGACATGCAGGGCTCTGACAATGCTTCTTGGTATTGATTCAGACATCTGCAGGGCTCTGACAATGCTTCTTGGTATTGATTCAGACATCTGCAGGGCTCTGACAATGCCTCTTGGTATTGATTCAGACATCTGCAGGGCTCTGACAATGCCTCTTGGTATTGATTCAGACATCTGCAGGGCTCTGACAATGCCTCTTGGTATCAATTCAGACATCCGCAGGGCGCTGACAATGCCTCTTGGTATTAATTCAGTCATGCAGGGCTCCGACAATGCCCCTCGGTATTGATACAGACATCCGCAGGGCGCTGGCAATGCCCCTTGGTATCAATTCAGACATCCGCAGGGCGCTGACAATGCCTCTTGGTATTAATTCAGTCATGCAGGGCTCCGACAATGCCCCTTGGTATTGATACAGACATCCGCAGGGCGCTGACAATGCCCCTTGGTATCAATTCAGACATCCGCAGGGTGCTGACAATGCCTCTTGGTATTAATTCAGACATCCGTAGGGCTCTGACAATGCTTCTTGGTATTGATTCAGACATGCAGGGCTCTGACAATGCTTCTTGGTATTGAGTCAGACATCTGCAGGGCGCTGACAATGCCCCTTGATATTGATTCCGACTTCCGCAGGGCGCTGACAATGCCCCTTGGTATTAATTCAGACATCCGCAGGGCTCTGACAATGCTTCTTGGTATTGATTCAGACATCCGCAGGGCTCTGACAATGCCCCTTGGTATTAATTCAGACATCCGCAGGGCTCTGACAATGCCCCTTGATATTGATTCCGACTTCCGCAGGGCGCTGACAATGCCGCTTGGTATCAATTCAGACATCCGCAGGGCGCTGACAATGCCTCTTGGTATTAATTCAGACATGCAGGGCTCTGACAATGCCCCTTGGTATCAATTCAGACATCCGCAGGGCGCTGACAATGCCGCTTGGTATCAATTCAGACTTCCGCAGGGCGCTGACAATGCCTCTTGGTATTGATTCAGACATCTGCAGGGCTCTGACAATGCTTCTTGGTATTGATTCAGACATCTGCAGGGCTCTGACAATGCCTCTTGGTATTGATTCAGACATCTGCAGGGCTCTGACAATGCCTCTTGGTATTGATTCAGACATCTGCAGGGCTCTGACAAAGCCTCTTGGTATTGATTCAGACATCTGCAGGGCTCTGACAATGCCTCTTGGTATCAATTCAGACATCCGCAGGGCGCTGACAATGCCTCTTGGTATTAATTCAGACATGCAGGGCTCTGACAATGCTTCTTGGTATTGATTCAGACATCTGCAGGGCTCTGACAATGCCCCTTGATATTGATTCCGACTTCCGCAGGGCGCTGACAATGCCTCTTGGTATTAATTCAGACATCCGCAGGGCTCTGACTATGCCGCTTGGTATCAATTCAGACATCCGCAGGGCGCTGACAATGCCTTTTGGTATTAATTCAGACATCCGCAGGGCTCTGACAATGCCTCTTGGTATCAATTCAGACATCCGCAGGGCTCTGACAATGCCTCTTGGTATTAATTCAGACATGCAGGGCGCAGACAATGCCTCTTGGTATCAATTCAGACATCCGCAGGGCGCTGACAATGCCTCTTGGTATTAACTCAGACATGCAGGGCTCTGACAATGCCCCTTGGTATTGATACAGACATCCGCAGGGCGCTGACAATGCCCCTTGGTATCAATTCAGATATCCGCAGGGCTCTGACAATGCCTCTTGGTATTAATTCAGACATGCAGGGCTCTGACAATGCTTCTTGGTATTGATTCAGACATCTGCAGGGCTCTGACAATGCCCCTTGATATTGATTCCGACTTCCGCAGGGCGCTGACAATGCCTCTTGGTATTAATTCAGACATCCGCAGGGCTCTGACTATGCCGCTTGGTATCAATTCAGACATCCGCAGGGCACTGACAATGCCTCTTGGTATTAATTCAGACATCCGCAGGGCTCTGATAATGCCTCTTGGTATCAATTCAGACATCCGCAGGGCTCTGACAATGCCTCGGTATTAATTCAGACATGCAGGGCGCTGACAATGCCTCTTGGTATCAATTCAGACACCCGCAGGGCGCTGACAATGCCTCTTGGTATTATTCAGACATGCAGGGCTCTGACAATGCCCCTTGGTATTGATACAGACATCCGCAGGGCGCTGACAATGCCCCTTGGTATCAATTCAGACATCCGCAGGGCTCTGACAATGCTTCTTGGTATTAATTCAGACATGCAGGGCTCTGACAATGCCTCTTGGTATTGATTCAGACATGCAGGGCTCTGACAATGCCTCTTGGCATTGATTCAGACATCTGCAGGGCTCTGACAATGCCTCTTGGTATTAATTCAGACATCCGCAGGGCTCTGACAATGCCCCTTGATATTGATTCCGACTTCCGCAGGGCGCTGACAATGCCCCTTGGTATTAATTCAGACATCCGCAGGGCTCTGACAATGCTTCTTGGTATTGATTCAGACATCCGCAGGGCTCTGACAATGCCCCTTGGTATTAATTCAGACATCCGCAGGGCTCTGACAATGCCCCTTGATATTGATTCCGACATCCGCAGGGCGCTGACAATGCCCCTTGGCATCAATTCAGACATCCGCAGGGCGCTGACAATGCCTCTTGGTATTAATTCAGACATGCAGGGCTCTGACAATGCTTCTTGGTATTGATTCAGACATCCGCAGGGCTCTGACAATGCCCCTTGATATTGATTCCGACTTCCGCAGGGCGCTGACAATGCCTCTTGGTATTAATTCAGACATCCGCAGGGCTCTGACTATGCCGCTTGGTATCAATTCAGACATCCGCAGGGCGCTGACAATGCCTCTTGGTATTAATTCAGACATCCGCAGGGCTCTGACTATGCCGCTTGGTATCAATTCAGACATCCGCAGGGCGCTGACAATGCTTCTTGGTATTGATTCAGACATCTGCAGGGCTCTGACAATGCTTCTTGGTATTGATTCAGACATCTGCAGGGCTCTGACAATGCCTCTTGGTATTGATTCAGACATCTGCAGGGCTCTGACAATGCCTCTTGGTATTGATTCAGACATCTGCAGGGCTCTGACAATGCCTCTTGGTATCAATTCAGTCATGCAGGGCTCCGACAATGCCCCTTGGTATTGATACAGACATCCGCAGGGCGCTGACAATGCCCCTTGGTATCAATTCAGACATCCGCAGGGCGCTGACAATGCCTCTTGGTATTAATTCAGTCATGCAGGGCTCCGACAATGCCCCTTGGTATTGATACAGACATCCGCAGGGCGCTGACAATGCCCCTTGGTATCAATTCAGACATCCGCAGGGCGCTGACAATGCCTCTTGGTATTAATTCAGACATGCAGGGCTCTGACAATGCTTCTTGGTATTGATTCAGACATCTGCAGGGCTCTGACAATGCCTCTTGGTATTGATTCAGACATCTGCAGGGCTCTGACAATGCCTCTTGGTATTAATTCAGACATCCGCAGGGCTCTGACAATGCCCCTTGATATTGATTCCGACTTCCGCAGGGCGCTGACAATGCCTCTTGGTATTAATTCAGACATCCGCAAGGCTCTGACTATGCCGCTTGGTATCAATTCAGACATCCGCAGGGCGCTGACAATGCCTCTTGGTATTAATTCAGACATGCAGGGCTCTGACAATGCTTCTTGGTATTGATTCAGACATCTGCAGGGCTCTGACAATGCTTCTTGGTATTGATTCAGACATCTGCAGGGCTCTGACAATGCCTCTTGGTATTGATTCAGACATCTGCAGGGCTCTGACAATGCCTCTTGGTATTGATTCAGACATCTGCAGGGCTCTGACAATGCCTCTTGGTATCAATTCAGACATCCGCAGGGCGCTGACAATGCCTCTTGGTATTAATTCAGTCATGCAGGGCTCCGACAATGCCCCTCGGTATTGATACAGACATCCGCAGGGCGCTGACAATGCCCCTTGGTATCAATTCAGACATCCGCAGGGCGCTGACAATGCCTCTTGGTATTAATTCAGTCATGCAGGGCTCCGACAATGCCCCTTGGTATTGATACAGACATCCGCAGGGCGCTGACAATGCCCCTTGGTATCAATTCAGACATCCGCAGGGTGCTGACAATGCCTCTTGGTATTAATTCAGACATCCGTAGGGCTCTGACAATGCTTCTTGGTATTGATTCAGACATGCAGGGCTCTGACAATGCTTCTTGGTATTGATTCAGACATCTGCAGGGCGCTGACAATGCCCCTTGATATTGATTCCGACTTCCGCAGGGCGCTGACAATGCCCCTTGGTATTAATTCAGACATCCGCAGGGCTCTGACAATGCTTCTTGGTATTGATTCAGACATCCGCAGGGCTCTGACAATGCCCCTTGGTATTAATTCAGACATCCGCAGGGCTCTGACAATGCCCCTTGATATTGATTCCGACTTCCGCAGGGCGCTGACAATGCCGCTTGGTATCAATTCAGACATCCGCAGGGCGCTGACAATGCCTCTTGGTATTAATTCAGACATGCAGGGCTCTGACAATGCCCCTTGGTATCAATTCAGACATCCGCAGGGCGCTGACAATGCCGCTTGGTATCAATTCAGACTTCCGCAGGGCGCTGACAATGCCTCTTGGTATTGATTCAGACATCTGCAGGGCTCTGACAATGCTTCTTGGTATTGATTCAGACATCTGCAGGGCTCTGACAATGCCTCTTGGTATTGATTCAGACATCTGCAGGGCTCTGACAATGCCTCTTGGTATTGATTCAGACATCTGCAGGGCTCTGACAATGCCTCTTGGTATTGATTCAGACATCTGCAGGGCTCTGACAATGCCTCTTGGTATCAATTCAGACATCCGCAGGGCGCTGACAATGCCTCTTGGTATTAATTCAGACATGCAGGGCTCTGACAATGCTTCTTGGTATTGATTCAGACATCTGCAGGGCTCTGACAATGCCCCTTGATATTGATTCCGACTTCCGCAGGGCGCTGACAATGCCTCTTGGTATTAATTCAGACATCCGCAGGGCTCTGACTATGCCGCTTGGTATCAATTCAGACATCCGCAGGGCGCTGACAATGCCTTTTGGTATTAATTCAGACATCCGCAGGGCTCTGACAATGCCTCTTGGTATCAATTCAGACATCCGCAGGGCTCTGACAATGCCTCTTGGTATTAATTCAGACATGCAGGGCGCTGACAATGCCTCTTGGTATCAATTCAGACATCCGCAGGGCGCTGACAATGCCTCTTGGTATTAACTCAGACATGCAGGGCTCTGACAATGCCCCTTGGTATTGATACAGACATCCGCAGGGCGCTGACAATGCCCCTTGGTATCAATTCAGATATCCGCAGGGCTCTGACAATGCCTCTTGGTATTAATTCAGACATGCAGGGCTCTGACAATGCCTCTTGGTATTGATTCAGACATGCAGGGCTCTGACAATGCCTCTTGGTATTGATTCAGACATCTGCAGGGCTCTGACAATGCCTCTTGGTATTAATTCAGACATCCGCAGGGCTCTGACAATGCCCCTTGATATTGATTCCGACTTCCGCAGGGCGCTGACAATGCCCCTTGGTATTAATTCAGACATCCGCAGGGCTCTGACAATGCTTCTTGGTATTGATTCAGACATCCGCAGGGCTCTGACAATGCCCCTTGGTATTAATTCAGACATCCGCAGGGCTCTGACAATGCCCCTTGATATTGATTCCGACATCCGCAGGGCGCTGACAATGCCCCTTGGTATCAATTCAGACATCCGCAGGGCGCTGACAATGCCTCTTGGTATTAATTCAGACATGCAGGGCTCTGACAATGCTTCTTGGTATTGATTCAGACATCCGCAGGGCTCTGACAATGCCCCTTGATATTGATTCCGACTTCCGCAGGGCGCTGACAATGCCTCTTGGTATTAATTCAGACATCCGCAGGGCTCTGACTATGCCGCTTGGTATCAATTCAGACATCCGCAGGGCGCTGACAATGCCTCTTGGTATTAATTCAGACATCCGCAGGGCTCTGACTATGCCGCTTGGTATCAATTCAGACATCCGCAGGGCGCTGACAATGCTTCTTGGTATTGATTCAGACATCTGCAGGGCTCTGACAATGCTTCTTGGTATTGATTCAGACATCTGCAGGGCTCTGACAATGCCTCTTGGTATTGATTCAGACATCTGCAGGGCTCTGACAATGCCTCTTGGTATCAATTCAGACATCCGCAGGGCGCTGACAATGCCTCTTGGTATTAATTCAGTCATGCAGGGCTCCGACAATGCCCCTTGGTATTGATACAGACATCCGCAGGGCGCTGACAATGCCCCTTGGTATCAATTCAGACATCCGCAGGGCGCTGACAATGCCTCTTGGTATTAATTCAGTCATGCAGGGCTCCGACAATGCCCCTTGGTATTGATACAGACATCCGCAGGGCGCTGACAATGCCCCTTGGTATCAATTCAGACATCCGCAGGGCGCTGACAATGCCTCTTGGTATTAATTCAGACATGCAGGGCTCTGACAATGCTTCTTGGTATTGATTCAGACATCTGCAGGGCTCTGACAATGCCTCTTAGTATTGATTCAGACATCTGCAGGGCTCTGACAATGCCTCTTGGTATTAATTTAGACATCCGCAGGGCTCTGACAATGCCCCTTGATATTGATTCCGACTTCCGCAGGGCGCTGACAATGCCTCTTGGTATTAATTCAGACATCCGCAGGGCTCTGACTATGCCGCTTGGTATCAATTCAGACATCCGCAGGGCGCTGACAATGCCTCTTGGTATTAATTCAGACATGCAGGGCTCTGACAATGCTTCTTGGTATTGATTCAAACATCTGCAGGGCTCTGACAATGCTTCTTGGTATTGATTCAGACATCTGCAGGGCTCTGACAATGCCTCTTGGTATTGATTCAGACATCTGCAGGGCTCTGACAATGCCTCTTGGTATTGATTCAGACATCTGCAGGGCTCTGATTATGAAATGCAATAAACAGATCAAACAAAAATAAGGAGAGTAATCATGAATGCTTGGGCTCTTTTAGCCTACAGCGAGGGGTTCTGCAGGGGCGTGTGTTGGCCCTGATCCCTGATCCTTGTCCTACTCTATATCAATCAGCTTGAGTCTGTTCTAGTGGGTCTAGGTACAGACGTCCCAAAAATGAAGAACCAATTAATGCCGCTGCTACGCCAACAGCATCATTTTGATAGACAGGACTTCCAACAGACTTATGGCTCTCATGATGGTTTTGTTTGCTGGATGGAGAGCCTTAACTTGGAAACCAATAGATCCAAACCTTTTGTAATGGTTTGTGGCCCTAAGAACATGAAGACTCGTACACGCGGAATTAAGGCCAAGCGCATCCAGAGAATGCAATATGTCTTCTATTTACCAGTCACCTTTGATGAAAACTTTGGTTGGACCTCATGTATGGAAGATAAGTGCTTCAATTTCTCATGTGATAATGGATCACTTTTGAAAGTTTCGGCGTGTATAGGGTATAAGCCCATCCACCCTCTTATTGAGATTTACAAATGTAGATGTGTCCCTGCCCTGACATATGGCGCTGGGATCGGGGGTTGTTCTAACACGGGCATTTTGCAGGTGGAATGAAATAGGGTTCTCTGCAAGCTATTAGAGGTTTCCCTCAGCAGCAACAACTTCAAGGTGCTTGAGGAGTTTTGTCTAAGTTATGTTGAAGACAGTACAAAACTAGCTCCCCTTTTACTGTGGTGCTCCATCTGGGGCAGCGCTCAGGCTTCTCTTAGCAGAGATGAAATCGAGGATTGTCTGCTTGCGCTTTGGAACCCTAACGGTCATGGATACCATATATACAGACCTTCTTCTCTAGCCTTGGAAGACCAACCTCTCTAGCCTTGGGAGACCAACCTCTCTAGCCTTGAAAGACCAACCTCTCTAGCCTTGGAAGACCAACCTCTCTAGCCTTGGAAGACCAACCTCTCTAGCCTTGGAAGACCAACCTCTCTAGCCTTGGGAGACCAACCTCTCTAGCCTTGGGAGACCAACCTCTCTAGCCTTGGAAGACCAACCTCTCTAGCCTTGGAAGACCAACCTCTCTAGCCTTGGAAGACCAACCTCTTTAGCCTTGGAAGACCAACCTATCTAGCCTTGGAAGACCAACCTCTCTAGCCTTGGAAAACCAACTCTGTATTTTGCTCTGACCTGCTTGGAGTTCGCCACCTGACCTGTTGGAGTTCGTCACCAGCCCACTTCTTGCGGAACCCGCTCCGCGGGTCCCGCTGCGCCAGGAGTGCTGCCTGCTGTCTCACAGAAGGGGACGCTGAGGGAAGGATTTTTGACGGGGCTGCGAGCGAGTGTGCGCGCTGAACTGGGACTGCATATCCCAGGAGCGCCCGCCTGCCTGCTTGACTGCTTACACCTGGGCCGCTCTCCCCGACCCCTCCCCCCTCTCAACGAGGGCTTATGAACTCTTTCCCTGGATCTGGCGAGTGGGACGCCTCTCTGTATTTTGCTCTGACCTGCTTGGAGTTCGCCACCTGACCTGTTGGAGTTCGTCACCAGCCCACTTCTTGCGGAACCCGCTCCGCGGGTCCCGCTGCGCCAGGAGTGCTGCCTGCTGTCTCACAGAAGGGGACGCTGAGGGAAGGATTTTTGACGGGGCTGCGAGCGAGTGTGCGCGCTGAACTGGGACTGCATATCCCAGGAGCGCCCGCCTGCCTGCTTGACTGCTTACACCTGGGCCGCTCTCCCCGACCCCTCCCCCCTCTCAACGAGGGCTTATGAACTCTTTCCCTGGATCTGGCGAGTGGGACGCCTCTCTGTATTTTGCTCTGACCTGCTTGGAGTTCGCCACCTGACCTGTTGGAGTTCGTCACCAGCCCACTTCTTGCGGAACCCGCTCCGCGGGTCCCGCTGCGCCAGGAGTGCTGCCTGCTGTCTCACAGAAGGGGACGCTGAGGGAAGGATTTTTGACGGGGCTGCGAGCGAGTGTGCGCGCTGAACTGGGACTGCATATCCCAGGAGCGCCCGCCTGCCTGCTTGACTGCTTACACCTGGGCCGCTCTCCCCGACCCCTCCCCCCTCTCAACGAGGGCTTATGAACTCTTTCCCTGGATCTGGCGAGTGGGACGCCTCTCTGTATTTTGCTCTGACCTGCTTGGAGTTCGCCACCTGACCTGTTGGAGTTCGTCACCAGCCCACTTCTTGCGGAACCCGCTCCGCGGGTCCCGCTGCGCCAGGAGTGCTGCCTGCTGTCTCACAGAAGGGGACGCTGAGGGAAGGATTTTTGACGGGGCTGCGAGCGAGTGTGCGCGCTGAACTGGGACTGCATATCCCAGGAGCGCCCGCCTGCCTGCTTGACTGCTTACACCTGGGCCGCTCTCCCCGACCCCTCCCCCTTCTGCACCAATTTGTGTTCATAACGTTCATTACGCACCTTGCATCCCCGCTGCGCGGGAGGGCGCCGGGAGAAGCCCGGGACAAGGGCGGGACCGTCTGTGGCCGTCCGGGGCCGCTGGAGGCCGGGCTGGGCCACCCCATTAACATCCACGGTCCAGGTATAGACCCACCCACTGATATAGCAATTGACTTGTGACTTGTGTGTCTTGTGGGCTTACTGGTGGGTTGAAGGGGGGACCCCTCTACTATGGCATCTTCAACAAGCACCTCCACCCTCCTACCTCCAATGGCCGAGACGGAGCCGGCTGTTATGGGCCCCCTTGATTCCTACTTTAAACGCTTGCCACAGGATATAGACAAAGAAATCGCACTGGCGGAAAGGCGAGCTGGCCGTAGGCTGTCGATTGAGCTTTTGAAAAACCCGCCTGATAAAAATCAAGGTCTGAACTTTCCTGCGCTGGTCACACCTTTGTCATCTATTGTTTTACCAGTCACTCAGGACTTATTACTTGACTTATCCTCCCATAATGAGCTAACTGACATCTTACCACTAGTCTCCGTAGCAACTAGTCTATCTGTTGAGCAATCTGATGTAACTAGCCAACTATCCAAAGAGAAAGGAGATGTGGTAAAATCTAGTGTGTATTTGGAAGGGCCTAAACCCAAGCCCGGTGTCAAAAGGAAATGGGGAGTTACTGCCAAAAAACTACAACCCCAAAAACCTGTTAGAAAGCATAGGAAGGTGGGTTCCAAACCATTCTCAAGTAATGACCTTGTAATGTCAACGGGGGAGGCCATAGCAGCTCAATCAGAAGTGGTCCCTGTAACTATGGTGCCTCCTACAAAACTGGTGGCACCAGCCGTAGATCCAACCTCCATAGTAATGCCGGGGCCACTATCTCCCAAACATGACTTCCTGGTAGAAGTGGAAAAAATAATGCGTTCCCTCCTACATCCAGTTGAGATTAAACTGCAAAAGCTAACTGAACAACTTGACCACCTAGAACAAGCTAGCCTAGATAATTTCTTTTCTATCAAATCACTAATTAAGGCTGGCAATAAAATGGGTGAGATTGGGAAACACCAACAGATAATTGATAAAGACCAGGGAGTCGCGTTGGTAGACTTACAATTCGCGCCTGCAAATGTTATTCCTGTCCAGGGAAATAAAGGGGTGAATAGCAAGGATGTATCTGATTTAATGTCCACCAAAAACGTTAACAATAGTGGGAAAACCAAGCCCAATAACACTGCCAACAAGGGTAGCAAGGATAATGTGAAAAACCTGCCCACCACTATTATTAAAAATGCCACACCTCTGCCGACCGGACCGGGGAAAATTGCGGCCAAAGGGCCAGGAAAGGACAAAACCCATTGTAGCAATGGCAACGGGAATAAGGGGGGGCCTACATCCCAGATAGCAATGGGTGGTGGACCCACAAGGGATGCCCCTAGTACCGGGAACGGGACTAATTCTGTTGTGGCAGTGGAAAACATCCTTACACAGTGCCGTGCTCCTCCTGAGCAAGCACAACCAGAATCCCATATAATTAAACCACCGACTAGGATCCCCCCAGTACAGCTCACCCCGGACTCCCACCCATATGTGGCCATACTTATGAATGTACCACCACTAATGGAGGGCCAAAGAGAAACCTATGACATGCTAAAAAATAAGGCCATGCATTGGCTTAGCGTCAATAGACCCCTGCCAGGGGGAGTGGATGGCTTGATAATTGGGGCAAGAAGGGTTAACTGGATAGGGAATACTTTAAAAAAGCAGGGGGGTGAGTGCATTATAATTAACTTCCAGGATCCAAGGGTTGTGGGGCTGATAACGGGACCTGGCTGGAATACTAATATAGGTGGGATTGGGGTTGTGGACCTCACTTTCTTTTATCCCAGACCGGTCATTCACCTAGGGGGCTGTAGGGAGCCACTGAGATCCAGTCCTTATACCGGGGTAGAGGCTGGCCCCATAGCCACTCCCATACCAAGACCAAATAATTGCTATATACCAGCATTTATTCCCCAAAATGGGCCGGGGCAGATGAGATGGGGATGTTGACATAGATCAGTCACGCAATTACACCTGGAAGGGGAAAAAGCTGGGTGGAGTAACCCTGTTGAAACAATGATACACAACGAAGTTGAAACGAGCCCATCAACTGAAGTAGTGAAGGTGAATGATGGGAGCACCATTGCAAGTCCGGCAGGTTGTGCGGGTGAACTAGGCATTTCAACCACTATTTGTATGAAGGAGGTAATAGATGTAAATTGTGTAAATATTGTTTTAGGAGAGGATTGTGATGGTGGGAAGCTGGATGATTTCTTGCCCATGGCATGTAACGAAAAGGGCACTTGTATAGAAAACACTCTGGAGAGACTTCTGTCATGGAACATAGCGGGGTTGGGGGCCAGACTATTGTCACAGCATTGGATTGATTTTGTAAGTGGATTCGAAATGTGCCTTTTCCAAGAGACGTGGGCTTCTGACCCAATTTACCTCCAAGGATATCTAAATTTTTTTATACCAGCTACGAGAGGCCCCAGGGGTAGACCTATGGGTGGCCTCGCAATTTGGATCAAACAAAACTCTAATGTTAAAGCAAAAATTATTGACCTAGGTTGCAAGGACATACAATTATTGAGATTATCCGAAGGAAAGGGTGGTTTGATAGACATCTACAATATATATGCTAGGGGCAGGAGTCTTGGGAATTCTCCTACCCTAGAGGTCCTATCTGCCTCCCTCGAATCCCGGTCACTTGGAAACAAAGTAATCTTGGCTGGTGATTTGAATAGGACTTTTGAGCCCTTAGAAAACAATGCATACCCAATAGGAATTGAGGAAGATGCCCTTTGGGGCATCCCAAATCTAAACCTCATACCTGTGAAGCGCTGGACAAAAGACATTTTGTTGTTGAACGCGTTATGCTTGGAGTATGGTTTGAGGGCCCTCAATGGCAGGACAAAAAGTGACCAAGGTGGCAATTGTACATTCGATAATGGGCACAATAGAAGTAGGATTGACTATGTCATCTGTAGTCTTGAGTTATGGTGTGGAGTGGGCGACATGGAAATTGTGGGGAGAGTAGAAAGTGACCATAACCCCCTCTGTGTCTCCCACTCATGGTGGAAGGCTGCACGAACTAACCTAGTCTCAGGTTGTGGGAGTGTACCTGTTATGGCTAATGACTCAAGACGGGTGAGATGGCCATACGTCCTGGCCAATTTGTCCACTATGGAGTCCATTAATATGGAGATAGTCAATGCTATTGATGCCATGGCAAAAGTAGACAAGGTAACACCAGACTCTGCCCAAATAGCTGACATACACGACACATTCTTCTCCTTGATAAAACCGCACTTTACCAAGCCTCCAAAGACTACCAGGAAAGCACCAATTACAATGGCGACCTGGTTCAACAAACAGTGCAGGGTAGCTAGACTGGAGTTGGGCAGAGCACTCAAAAGCAGGGACAAGGCCTCGATTAGCGCCACCAGGAAACTCTATAAGGACAGTATCCACAAGGCTAAGAAGCGGTGGGATGAGGAGCACTGGGAGGAGTTACTCGAGGCTTCAGGACAAAAGGATTCCAGACTTTTCTGGAAAATTGTGAAATGGGGAAGAGGGGGCGCCCCTAACAATCCCGACAACAATGTCGATGAGGCGTTGTGGGTCGAATATTTTAAACCCCAGTATGCTGAGAGTAGGGATACAATGGCCATTGAACCAATCCCTTTGGTATTTTGCAAGGGTGATTTGTTCACAACTAAGGACGCGGAACACGTAATAGCAAGTTTGCAGGGGGGAAAAGCCCCTGGGCTTGACGGAATCCCCTCAGATATTTTTAAACACGACAAGGTCCAGTGGGCAAAATACGCGACCTTGTTGGGAAACGGCCTAGCGAAAGGGGCAAAAATCCCAAGTATATGGAAGGGGGCAATAATAATACCGATCTTCAAGAAAGGGGATCGGTCACTCCCGGCAAATTATAGACCAATAAGTTTGTTGGCCACCATGCAAAAAGTAGTGGGGAAGATGCTGGTCGACAAACTTATGGCCTGGGTAGATGATAATAATGCTTTATCCCCCTTCCAGGCAGGATTCAGACGTGCAACTAGTACGGTCGACCAAATTTTTCGCTTCACCATGCTGCGGTGGGGGACTGTACTCCTGGGCAAAGGCAGCCTTTATGTAGCATTTGTTGATCTAAGGGCTGCCTTTGATCTGGTGCCCAGGTGCACGCTGTGGGAGGTTCTGTCCAAAATAGGGGTCCCACCTGATTTGCTTACGCTGATAATGCGTTTGCATGAAAGTAACTATGCAAAGGTCCAGTGGGGGAGGAATGGGGAAACCACTACCAACTTTCCAGTTGAGCGGGGGGTCCGGCAGGGATGTGCAATGGCACCCCTGCTGTTCTCCCTGTTCATTAATGGCATTGTAGACAGGATGACGGGTGCAATGGTTGACGCACCTTCGCTAGCGGGCATCAGAGTTCCAATTCTGATGTTCGCTGACGATACTTTGATCGTGTCCAAAACCCCGTCGGGCCTTCAGCGAGCTTTGACCATTTTTTACTCATTCTGCAAAGAAAGGGGTCTTGAGGTTAATGTAAACAAAACAAAGTTGATGGCCTTTGGGCAAAAGCGTCAATCTCGACCCAATGTATTTTTGAATAACGCCAAATTAGAGTTGGTAAATGTTTTCACATACCTTGGGGTTGAGATTTCAAGCAAACTTGGTTGGTCACGTCACATAGAGAAGGCGGTGTTGAAACACCAACAGATCTCGGGAGCCCTTAGGGTTGAACAAGTAAAATCCAAAACCAGGCCTGTAAAACCTGTTCTGATGGTCTACGACGCTAAAGCCTTGGGCGCAACCCTCTACGGGGCTGAAGTCTGGGGCTTTGAGAGTCTTACTACCCTACAAAGATCAGAGAACAGGTTTATGAGAGGGATAACCAGCCTACCCCAAAGTACACCACTGATACCGCTTGGTTTGGATCTAGGTAGAAGATCGCTTAGTGACCGTGCCCGTCTGAGGCCTATCCTCTATTGGAGACGCCTATGGACCACAATGGAAATTAGACACTACGCTGAGGGGTTCTTAGCACTAGCCAAATTAGATGTTTTTCACAAAATCACATGGTTAAAAATGCTAAGGGACACCCTTGCTGAGCTTGGGCTCTCCAAACTATGGGAAAACCCCCTTGGGGAAGTATTCCCAAGTAAATCCAGTATTAAAGAACTATATTGGAATTATGTCGACCAGAAACTCTGGAGGAGAGTATCCTCGGAATCCATGGGGGGTAGATTTTTGGAAATCAAACAAAGACCTTCCTTAGAAAAATACTGGGACAGCATAACTGTCCCATTAGATAGGAAATTATTTTTCCAATTAAGGGCAGGTTCTCTCCCCCTGAGGTGCATGACGTCGAGATGGAGAACTAATAGTGACTCGTGTTGTCCGACATGTGGGGCCCCTAAGGAAAGCATCGCACACTTTCTTTTTTTATGCGTTGCTTATGTAAATCCAAGAAATTCTTGGCTGGCACCAGTTTGTAGGAACCTCGGTGTCCAAAGTGGTGTTGAGGGGCTGAGAATTATTTGTTCCTCCACTGAAATACCAATCGTAGTTGGAACTGCTAAATATCTGGGGTGGGCTTGGTCTATAAGGAGGAGGGCTCTAACCTCTAATGTGTTATGAATTTTACACTTTCCTATGTACGATTTATCCTTGCAGGCAACAACTGGGAGATATATATGAATTTTAAATTTAAAAATGCGGCTAATATGTATGGCATCAGCCCCTATTGTATAAATTTAGGAATGGTCCGCAAATTGGAGGTTGCTATATTGTAACATGCATCTAGTTTCCGCATACTATGAAAAAGCTATTTTTAATTCTAATTGATAACAATTTTTATCTTATATATTATGTGTTTTTAATTATAAAATTATTGTCATACGATGTTGATGCTTTTAGAAATGTATGCATTTTTATGTGTGTGCTTTTATGAGTGTATAACTCGAATAAAGCTTTTTCTACCTACCGGAAAACCAACCTCTCTAGCCTTGGGAGACCAACCTCTCTAGCCTAGGAAGACCAACCTCTCTAGCCTAAGAAGACCAACCTCTCTAGCCTTGGGAGACCAACCTCTCTAGCCTTGGGAGACCAACCTCTCTAGCCTTGCAAGTCCATCCTCTCTAGCCTTGGAAGACCAACCTCACTAGCCTTGGAAGACCAACCTCTCTAGCCTTGGGAGATCAAACTCTCTTTCCTTGGAAGACCAACCTCTCTAGCCTTGGAAGACCAACCTCTCTAGCCTTGGGCGACCAACCTCTCTAGCCTTGGGCGACCAACCTCTCTAGCCTTGGGCGGCCAACCTCTCTAGCCTTGGGAGACCAACCTTTCTAGCCTTGGAAGACCAACCTCGCTAGCCTTGGAAGACCAACCTCTCTAGCCTTGGGAGATCGAACTCTCTAGCCTTGGAAGACCAACCTCTCTAGCCTTGGAAGACCTGACCTCTTTACTGACCCAACTTGCATTAAGGAGGAGGATTAAAGGTGGGTGAAGGAAAGTTTTCTGTCAAAACGGGCCAGTGCAGGGAGTTGGCTTTGTAAACTTTAAATTCTTTTAGAAACTATGCAGCGATCTAATCGAGCCCAGGCATCGAACCATATTTAGAGTGGGTGAAGAACCCTTGGGGAGACACCAGTCCTTACCAGACTTCGCCTGGGTTTTCTTAGATGGATATTGTGTTTTTCCCTTGCAATGAATCAACTGACCAAACCCTACTGCACTTTCTGTTCTTCTGTAGGTTTTATAGAGGTTTGTCTATGGCCTTGCTTATCCCAGCAGTTCAAAAAGCAAAGACAAACAAGCATTTGCAATGCAATAGGTCTCGCATTAGGAAAGTTTGAGCTATTGGTATTGTAAATGACCAATTTTTTATTTATGTATTGGTTTTGAAAATAGCAAAATTAATATCTTTGTCATTTACAATGCCAATACTTTTAACTTTCGCAAATGAGACCGCTATAGCATTTGTAACGCAATATGTGTTGTATTTACATGACTTAGATGTATTGATATTACAAATAACAATGGCTTGTAATTTTTTTAATAATTAATACGTAAAAAAAGGTTATTGTCAATTATAATGGCAATAGCTTAAACATTTTGTAAATAACTTTTGTGAAGATTATGTTCACTGTATTTTATTATGATGAAAATGCAAGAACAGAAGTGAAATATTAACATCTTTTTGTGACATTTGTAATAAAGCTTGAAACATTGGGAGAACATATTTGAATCAGTCGTTGTTGAATGTTTGCACAGATTGATGCTGTGGTGGCGTTGAGTGATGTTGTGGTGGCGACGAGTGATGCTGTGGCATTCAGTGATGCTGTGGTAGTGCATAGTATGTTGTGGTGCCCCTGAGTGATGCTGTGGTGGTGCTGAGTGATGCAGTGGCGACGCGATAGATAGATAGAGTGAGTGTGATAGATATATAGAGGGAGGGTGATAGATAGAGTGAGGGCGATACATAGATAGAGTGAGGGCGATAGATAGACAGAGTGAGGCCGATAGACAGAGTGAGGCCGATAAAGTCAGGGCGATAGATAGATAGAGTGGTATTGTATGGAGTGTGTGTTGAATTCAGTAGAGTGTAATTATGTGGTGTGTAATTATGTAGCACTGAGTGGTATTTGGAATGTATGTTGCTTTGAGTGCAGTGTAACTATGTTGCATATAACTGTGTGGCACTGAGTGGTATTTGGAGTGTATGTTGCATTGAGTGCTGTGTAATTATGTGGCGTGTAATTATGTGGCACTGAGTGGGATTTGGAGTGTATGTTGCAATGAGTGCAGTGTAATTATGTGGCGTGTAATTATGTGGCACTGAGTGGGATTTGGAGTGTATGTTGCAATGAGTGCAGTGTAATTATGTGGCGTGTAATTATGTGGCACTGTGTGGTATTTCGAGTGTATGTTGCATTGAGTGCTGTGTACTTATGTGGAGTGTAATTATGTGGCACTGAGTGGGATTTGGAGTGTATGTTGCATTGAGTGCTGTGTAATTATGTGGCGTGTAATTATGTGGCACTGAGTGGGATTTGGAGTGTATGTTGCAATGAGTGCAGTGTAATTATGTGGCGTGTAATTATGTGGCACTGTGTGGTATTTCGAGTGTATGTTGCATTGAGTGCTGTGTAATTATGTGGTGTGTAATTATGTGGTACTGTTGGTATTTGGAGTGTGTGCTGCATTGAGTGCAGTGTAATTATGTGGCATGTATTTATGTGGCACTCTGTGGTATTTCGAGTGTATGTTGCATTGAGTGCAGTGTAATTATGTGGCGTGTAATTATGTGGCACTGTTGGTATTTGGAGTGTATGTTGCATTGAGTGCAGTGTAATTCTGTGGCGTGTATTTATGTGGCACTGAGAGGTATTTGGAATGTATGTTCTATTGAGTGCAGTGTAATTATGTGGCGTGTAATTGTGTGGCACTGAGTGGTATTTGGAGTGTATGTTGCATTGAGTGCTGTGTAATTATGTGGCGTGTAATTATGTGGCACTGAGTGGGATTTGGAGTGTATGTTGCAATGAGTGCAGTGTAATTATGTGGCGTGTAATGATGTGGCACTGAGTGGTTTTATAGCGCATGCTGCCAACTAACTAATTGCCTCTTGGCACATTACTGACACCTAGTCAGTCCTATTAGCCGAAGGTTATCAATTTTAGGACTCATTTGCTGTCCTTCTGACCAAACATATGAACTTCAGAATGCACGCACGCTTCCTAAGTAGCTGATCTGCTCACTATGCCTTTTTACGGACTTTGTGGCTATGATTCTTTTGGAGGCGTCGGGGGGGAGGCATAGCTACTAGCCCTCTTTACCACCATCTGTTTGTGGTAACCTTGTGGGTAGGTTGCTTATTAGCAGGCCATGCTGTTGCAAGAGAAGATGGCAGAGGTGAGGGTGAGACTGCAAGTGTCTGCCTACTTAGGCACCGACAGCCATTAAAAATACGGTAGCTAATAAGGGAAATTTAATCTGCTTCTCGGCACAGCAGGATGTGACATTGTGCTGCGTTACCTTATTTCCCAGCATGCCATCTCCCCCTGGCCCTCATTGATACCGGGGGTCCCGCCCCCTAGCTTACCAGCTTCAGATGGGCAGCACAGAGGGGTACGCAGAGGCAGATGTGTTTGTTTGCCGGAGACAATCTCGTGCGACTGCAGATGGCACTGCCTGGCAGCGGGGTTTGCTCCCTGACACCCCGTCACACTCCGAGTAGTGCTGGCAGAGAGGGGCCCCATCCCATCCTCTTTAAACATGCAGCGCTTCTTTTCTATTTTTTTTTTTTAAGTGGAAAGGAAACTAGAATTCTGGCTGACTCAAACAGGGCTCATGTAGTCGGCCTACTAAGGTATTTGGACAGGATGGTTTCCAGCTACGTCGCACACTGTGCTATGGTTTGGCATTTTGCAGTAACTGTTTGTGGAGCGGGACTTAGGGCGGGCCGGAATAACAGGCGTGGAGGCCGTATGAAGTGCGCTATGATTAGCGAAAACTTTATTGTTCATATAAACGAAACATAGGTCGAGGAACGAAAAGGGTCCGGGGTCGTAGAGATGAGGTATCCGGGATCCGGGAGGGTTTCGTGGGGATGGTTACGGCTGGGCTGTGGTCGTCTTTTCGTCGTCGTGTGGAAGTGGTGCGTTCCTCGGAGGAAAAAGAGAACGAAAACAGGGCGGTTAGTTCAGAGGTAACAAAACTTCTCTCAGTTCTATCACCAACACCTGGGTCGTGAATGGAAGGGATTGGGCGTGACGGGGTTGGGGTTGCGGGAAGAGGTGAAGGGGTAGGGGTGAGCGTAGGCGTGAACGAGACGGGAAATAGTGCGAAGTACTATACAGGGTCGGTGCACGTTTATACAGTGAAGAGTGCTTCAGGGCGCTATTTACACTATGTACACCTCTACCAGTGGAAATAGGGGCAAATGGTAACGAGTTACTCACATGCCCCGCCGTAACTCTCCTGTGAGTTACGGCCGCTCTCCAGCCACCTCCTGAGGACGCCACCAGTCCTCACACCAAACGTCTTCCTCGTCTGCTTCTTCCTTCCGGTCCTTCGGTCCTTCCGCTGCTGGTTCTCCGGGGTCTGCTAACTCCTGCCACGAGCTCGCTGTTGGGAACCCCGAGTCGTTTGGGTCGTCGGCTTTTCTACTCTCTTGCCTGTATCCGGTTGAAGGATTTCCGGGGTTAGGCGGGTTCACTTCCGGTCCTTCGCTAGTGACCCAACTTCCGGGGTCATGGAGGGACGTTTCCAATCTGTCCCGGTTCGGAGTTATCGGTGGAGCCTGTGGGAAGACAGAGAGAGGAGTAGTTCCGGAGGGGTAAGAGTCCATAGCGCTCCGCTGTGCCCCCGGTGTAGGGACCAACCCTTCACATTCCCTTCCCCTAGGAGTGTTTCTTGTAGGGCTGGTAGGTGGCGGATATCGGGACAAATAGTCTGCGTTGCCCTGTTCCAGGCCTTTCCGGTGTAGTGTTTGGAAACGAAAAGGCTGGAGGGAAAGAAACCAACGAAGCACTCGGTCATTGTGTCCTCTATTGCGAGCCATCCATTCAAGGGGAGCGTGATCAGTATACAAAATGAACTCTCTACCATCAAGGTAGTAGCGAAGGCTTTCCACGGCCCACTTGATAGCGAGTGCTTCCTTTTCGACAACAGAGTAGTTGATTTCTCTGGGAAACAGCTTTCTGCTAAGATACAGAATGGGTTTCTCTGCACCTTCCGAGTCCTTTTGGGACAGAACAGCCCCTAAACCTTGGTCCGATGCATCTGTTTGCAAAATAAAAGGCTGACTATAGTCGGGGCTCATCAATACAGGTTCAGAAGTCAAAGCATTCTTTAGAACGTTGAAGGCTTGCTGAAGTACAGGAGATGGTTGTTGAAGGATTTCTTCTGTTTTTGCAGTCTTTTTGAGGAGGTCCGTAAGGGGAGCTGCTATTTGGGAAAAGTTGGGGATAAACCTCCTGTAATAGCCCAACATACCCAAGAAGGCACGGAGATCTTTTCGTGTTTTTGGAAATGGTATAGCCTGTATTGTTTTGACTTTACTCTCTTGGGGCCGAATATGTCCTTCACCCAACAAATAACCAAGATATTTAACACTCTGTGCTGCTAATGTGGTTTTGGCTGGGTTAATGGTAAACCCGTACTTGCCCAAAGAGGAGACCACTGAATATAAGTGAGAAAGGTGTTGCTCCCAAGTGTCACTATAAATGACGATGTCATCAAGATAGGCGCCCGCATACGAAACATGAGGACGTAGGACTTGATTCATGGCCCTTTGAAAGGTCGCCGGGGCTCCGTGTAAGCCGAAGGGCATTACTTTGAACTGAAACAAGCCTTCAGGGGTGGAGAAGGCGGTCTTGTGCTTGTCCTCAGCCTTCAGTGGGATCTGCCAATAGCCTTTGCAGAGGTCAAGAGTGCTAATGTACTTTGCTTTGCCTATACGCTCAATCATCTCGTCCACACGGGGAAGAGGATAGGAATCAAAGGCGGAGATCTTATTCACCTCCCGGAAATCAATGCAAAATCGTGTAGAACCATCGGGTTTAGGGACCAAAACAATGGGTGAATTCCAGCTACTACTCGAGGGTTCAATGATATTCATTTTGAGCATTTGATTTGTTTCTTCTTTTATGACAGCCCTACGGGCTTCTGGAATACGGTACGGTCGTTGCCGGACCGTTTTCCCTGGCTCAGTGTGAATGGCGTGTTCCACCACAGTGGTATGCCCCGGCAGGGTTGAGAAGACAGATTGTAGGGGTACAAGTGAATGACAAAGTTCCCGTTTTTGGCGTTCCATCAAACCAGTATCGAAACAACCTTCAAACAGGAAGGGTTCGTGCCCCGCTAAAACAGGGCGCGGTCCCTCCCACTTCTTGAGAAGGTTGATGTGGTAGATTTGATTGATTCCCCTAGTGGCATCTGTTTCCACCTCGTAAGTGACTGGGGTCACTTGTCTCAGTACCGTAAACGGACCCTGCCACTGTCCTAATAGCTTATGGTCTGAAGAGGGAATTAGGAGGAGTACCTGGTCTCCTGGGACAAACGTTCTGGGTTTGGTCCCCTTATCATACTGGGTTTTCTGAGTGGACTGTGCGGCTACAAGATTCTGTTTGACAATTTCACGGATCTCACCCAAATGAGTCTTTAAATTTTCAATGTACTCTGGAAGAGGGCGGGTCCGATCCGGCTCGGCTTCCCAAGCTTCACGAGCCATGTCCAATAGCGTTCGGGGCGCCCTGCCATACAAGAGTTCATATGGGGAGTAGCCTGTACTACTTTGTACTTTACAACGAATAGCGAAAAGAGCAAGGGGCAGCATTTCCTCCCATCGTTTACTCTCTAAGCCCAACAGTTTTTTTAGAGTGGTTTTTAAGGTGGCATTATAACGCTCGACTAAACCGTCGGTTTGTGGATGGTAAGCCGAAGTTCTTATCTGCTTGATTCCCAAGGAAGAACAGACCTGGCGCATTAGCGAGGAAACAAAGGGGGTGCCCTGGTCGGTTAAAATCTCTCGGGGAAAACCTACTCTAGAAAAAATGGCAATGAGGGCTTTGGCTATGTTCTGTGTTGTGGGTTGTCTGAGGGGAACTGCTTCGGGGAAGCGAGTGGCGTAGTCCACTAGCACTAGAGCGTACCTGCACCCACTTTTGGACGGCAACAGGGGTCCTATAAGATCCATTCCCACTCTAGAGAAAGGAACATCAATCAATGGTAGGGGTTGGAGAGGAACTCTTGGGGGTCGATACCGACTAGTCTTTTGGCATACCGGGCATTCCCTACAGTATCTTTTAATTTCGGCATATACTCCAGGCCAATAAAACTTCTCTAAAACTGCTTCCCCCGTTTTCTCGTCACTGAAGTGCCCTCCCAGTAAATGACTATGGGCCAAAAAGAGTACCTTCTCTCTAAATAGTCCTGGAATGATTAACTGGGCATTTTTCTGAGGACCCCCTTTTCTATACAGCAGTCCATTCTTTATGAAAAAATAAGGACCTACTTGTAATGGATCCTCGTTGGGAAGAGCCCGACCCCATGCATCTTGGAGAACCGGATCTTCCTGTTGAGCGGCCCGGAATTCTCTGTCGGTCTCCCAGGGGTGGGTTTCCGGTTGTGCAGGACAAGCCAATGAATATTCCCTTCTCTCTTTTTTCTTTTGGGTTTTGGACTTCAAAGGTTTTCCTGACTGTTCGATAGCAGGGGAGACTCCGGAAAAAGGTGCTTCAGCCCACCACTTCTTTAGGGAGTCCGTGGTATCCTGTAACAGGTGAGGCAGACCACTATAATCACTGCCTAATATCGCTTCCTCAGGAAGATTTGGAACCAGACCAACAGTCAAAGAGCTACCACTATTACTGGGGTGTTGTACATATACTTTGGCGGTTGGATAGCATTTCGTGTCTCCATGGACACACTTGATGGCTACAGTTCCTGTCACCGGTTCCGGGGAGTGAGGGAGATCTTGAGGTCTTAATACGCTATGTCTGCATCCTGTATCAGCAAGTGCCATCATTTTGTGTCCATTGATTTGTACAGGACAATGAAAGGGCGGGGGAGCGGAATCAGCCCTGAAACACACATAGTTTTTAGCCAGACCTATTTCCATCGGCTCTTCTTTTTGGGGGCATATACGAGCAATATGACCGTACCCTCCACAATGATAACACTGTGGACCGGGAGGTGGCGCTCTCGGCATCACGGGATATGGCAGTGGAGGTATCGTCTCCGGTTTACGAGTTACAGGTGAAGGTCTTGGTGGCCGTACGTGGTTGCCATGACTCGGCCTGGCAGGATGTTCTTCTTTTGCTCGTTGAGAGTCTTGTGCTCGGTTGTACGCACTAGCAATTTCGACTGCGGTGTCCAGGGTAAGTCGGGCGTGTTGCCGAACCCACTTTTGTGTAGCAGGGTGTAGGGAGGTAAGGAACTGTTCCAAATAAATTTTGGCCATTATCTCGTCTTTACTGGACGTGGCTGGTTTTAGCCAACGGTTAGCCAAATCTTTTATTCGGAAAGACAACGCCCGGGGATTCTCTTGTGGACCTTCCTTGGCTTGACGAAGACGAAGTCTATACGTCTCATCGTCAATTCCAAGCCGTTCTAGTATACAAGTCTTAATATCGTTGTATGGGGTTGCACCCTGAATGTTTGCCTGTTGATACGCTGCTTGTAGCTCCCCAGTGAGCAGGGGACCAAGGTAATGACCCCACCGGTCAGCGGGCCATGCGGCAGCCTGAGCCAAGCGTTCAAAGTTTGTGAAGAAGAAGTCTGGGTCTTCTCCAGCTACGTATTTCTGTAGTACAACAGAGGGAAGAGAGGCTAGTGGTTTTTGTTGGCCCATGACTGTTGCAAGCTTTTCAAGAGTCTTATCCTGAGCAGTACCCTGGCCTTTTAGAACATCATACAATTGTCCTCGGTCGTCTTCGGCGGTTTTCAGGAATTGTTCCATCAGTTTTCCTAGGTGTTCCTGGCCCTCCGCCAGTTGTTTGACCGCGGCCTCCATGCTTCCGGACAATCCCACTTCTGACACCACCTGTGGAGCGGGACTTAGGGCGGGCCGGAATAACAGGCGTGGAGGCCGTATGAAGTGCGCTATGATTAGCGAAAACTTTATTGTTCATATAAACGAAACATAGGTCGAGGAACGAAAAGGGTCCGGGGTCGTAGAGATGAGGTATCCGGGATCCGGGAGGGTTTCGTGGGGATGGTTACGGCTGGGCTGTGGTCGTCTTTTCGTCGTCGTGTGGAAGTGGTGCGTTCCTCGGAGGAAAAAGAGAACGAAAACAGGGCGGTTAGTTCAGAGGTAACAAAACTTCTCTCAGTTCTATCACCAACACCTGGGTCGTGAATGGAAGGGATTGGGCGTGACGGGGTTGGGGTTGCGGGAAGAGGTGAAGGGGTAGGGGTGAGCGTAGGCGTGAACGAGACGGGAAATAGTGCGAAGTACTATACAGGGTCGGTGCACGTTTATACAGTGAAGAGTGCTTCAGGGCGCTATTTACACTATGTACACCTCTACCAGTGGAAATAGGGGAAAATGGTAACGAGTTACTCACATGCCCCGCCGTAACTCTCCTGTGAGTTACGGCCGCTCTCCAGCCACCTCCTGAGGACGCCACCAGTCCTCACACCAAACGTCTTCCTCGTCTGCTTCTTCCTTCCGGTCCTTCGGTCCTTCCGCTGCTGGTTCTCCGGGGTCTGCTAACTCCTGCCACGAGCTCGCTGTTGGGAACCCCGAGTCGTTTGGGTCGTCGGCTTTTCTACTCTCTTGCCTGTATCCGGTTGAAGGATTTCCGGGGTTAGGCGGGTTTACTTCCGGTCCTTCGCTAGTGACCCAACTTCCGGGGTCATGGAGGGACGTTTCCAATCTGTCCCGGTTCGGAGTTATCGGTGGAGCCTGTGGGAAGACAGAGAGAGGAGTAGTTCCGGAGGGGTAAGAGTCCATAGCGCTCCGCTGTGCCCCCGGTGTAGGGACCAACCCTTCACACTGTTTTCAAGTACGGTGGGGGCCCTACACAGCACTATGTGCCTCGCTATCCACAGGTATAGGTTGGGTGCTGCACACTCCTGCCAAGTTCTTTAACTTGGGAATGTAACATTTAGAAATATCACGCCCATCGCTTATCTGTTTGTCTACTGCAGAAGAGGTTAACTTCCAGTTATTTATATATCACTTAATAACAACATTTAACCTGTTTCTAAGCTTTTCTAAGTTTCACAGATAAAGAAACCGAGGCGGAGGGAGTGACTTTCTCAGGATCGCTGCCATTTGAGTCACGCTTGACATTTTGTCTGTGTTTCTTGTGGGCGAGGGCCCGGGGGAGAGATACCGCTTTTTTTTTAATGACACCTGTTGTAATGATGTAACTTTGCCCCCACACAGTGCTCAGAGACTTCCAGTGCTTGTAGTTAGCTTTATTTAAACAACAGAATTATTCTCAATCACATAGAGCGCCGAGCGTCTATCCAGCTCTTGCTCCGGTCGCTAACTGCCGATTTCCCCTTCGCGTCTTTCCTCAGCTCTCTACTGCGCATGCGCGCGTGCCTCGCTCCGTCTACAGCGTGACGCGCCATCGCGTTCACGCTCGTAGACTAGAGCGCAACACCACATATCTCCCCCCTTTGACACACCCAATATAAACAGTACTAGAGTCCATCTCTAATGTCCGCTCATGTCATAGTCTTTATATCGTGAAGGCAGGGTGACTGTTCTGCCCATGCGGGTGCGCCTTACCAGGTTACTCTCCTCACCGTCGCTTCCGCCAGGAAGACTCTCAGTGTCTTTCTGATCTCTCCTCTCTCCATCTGTAACTGGGATGGAGTTGCTTCCCGCTACCTCTGCTGTCTGTGCTTCTCCTTCTCTCCCATCGTCTCTCTCCTCTGATGTTTCTCTCTTGACTTCCCCGCTTATGGGTGTCTCTTCTTCTCCTCCGATATGTATCTCCTCCTCCTCGGGTTTAGGCCACCTTACGATCCTGTTGACTCTCACCATGCGGTCTTGGGACCACACCTTGCCATCGCTGAGTAGGGCAGCTCTGCCTCGCACCTCCTTGACTTGTAATGGTTGGCTATACTTGCTCTCTCCTTTCTTTTGCAGGGTGGGAAGTTTGACTCTGACCCATTCTCCCTCCTCCAGCAAGACTTCTTTGGTGTTGTGCCGCCTGTTGTAATGAGCTGCATACACTTTTTGAGCCTTTTCCAGGTTGTGCTGCACCACTGCTGGGGACCATTTACTGGTCACTGTTTTTTCTCTCCACACCACATTGTCCTTGGTGAAGGGGAATCGGCCTCTCAGGATTTGGAATGGGCTATACCCCATTACCGTTGGGGTGATCCTGTACGCCCATAGCATGCTCTGCACTTCTGCTTCCCAGTCTTTCCCTTGCATGATGGCTGCTTGTATTGAACCCATAAGTACGCGGTTGAACCGCTCCACTTGGCCGTTACAAGCTGGGTGGTAGATTGCTGTATGTTTCGATTTGATCCCGTTCCTCATCATGAATCTAGTCCACTTGTCTGAGACGAACTGAGGACCATTGTCACTCAGTATCGTTTTCGGTATTCCTTCCCTCAAGAACAGGGAGGTTAGGAACTTTAATACAGTGTCTGTGTCCATGGATTCTTGCACGTCTATCTCTGGCCACTTAGAGTACTTGTCAATGACTACACACAAGTATTTATTTATTCCTCTGTTGTCGAGCACTGGTCCCAGGATGTCAACTGCTATATCTTCCCACGGGTTCTGGGGACGATCAAATTTTCCTAACGCAGGTCTGAGGGGTCGGAGTATTTTATCCGCTCCTTGGCACTGCTCACATTCTCTCACCTGCTTTTCTATCTGGCTATCCATGCCTGGCCACCAATACGTTTGTTTCACTCGGGCTTTAGTCTTTACGATGCCCAGATGTCCTTCATGCAGTTGTTTCAATAATACAGGTATTAGGGTTTCCGGTGGTATGACCCTCTCACCTCTGTACAGGAAGACTCCAGAGTCGCTCAGCGATAATTCTTCTCGTATTTCATAGAACTTCCTCAGCTCCGCCTTGAGCTTCCGTTTGTCCGGCCACCCAGATGTGAGGTGTTGCTTGACTTCTGACTTCTCTCGGTCTTGTGCGTATGCTGCTGTCCACTCTTGCCTGCTTATCGTCATCTCATTGTCGACCATGTCTGCCACCATCTCGTCCATGTCCGGTGACGATGCTGGGGCGTCTTCCATGGCAGAAGCTCTACTTAGGTAGTCTGCCACTTTGTTCTGTGTTCCCGGCAAGTATTCAACATCGTAAGTGTAGTCCAGTAATTTGAGCGTCATTTTTGCAATGCGTGGGGTAGCGGTTTCATGGCCCGAAGACGTTAGGACCTTGACCAATGGCTTGTGGTCGGTTTGGAGTTTGAATCTGGTGCCCCAGATGAATTGCCTGAATTTGCTCATTGCCCACGTGACCGCCAGCATTTCTTTCTCAATGACGCTATATCTCTGTTCTGTGGGCGACAAAGCACGTGCTGCAAAACTGACAGTCTCGACGGTGCCGTCTGCCCTTTCTTGTGCCTGTACTGCTCCAAGGCCTTTGTCACTGGCATCCGTGGTTAAGATGGTGCTGCCAGAGGGGTCATAGCCCTGCAAGGGTACTGCCTCACTGATGTCTTTCTTCACGTTTTCGAATTCACTTTGTGCTTCTGTATCCCACTCAAATTTTGATTTGTCCCTGATGAGCAGGCGCAGTCTGTGTGTTTTAGTCGCAAAGTGTCTCACAAATTTACTATAGTACTCGGCCATTCCAAGAAACGACCGTACTTCCTCTTTGGTGCTCGGGGCTCTGGCTTCATTGATTGCTCTCACGTTCTGCCCTTTGGGGGATATGCCGTGACTCCCAATCTCGTGCCCCAAGTAAGTGACCGATGACATCCCTATCTTGCACTTGCTCCATTCAGCAGTGAGGCCTTTGTCTTGTAGTACAGTGAGCACCTTGGACAGTTTTCTGTCGTGGTCTTCCTGGTTAGATCCCATTATCAGGATGTCGTCCTGGAAATACTGGACTCCAGGTATATCTTTGAACAGGCGATGCATCAACTTTTGGAAGACCGCGGCTGCAGATGCCAGGCCGAATGGCATGCGGCGGAACTGATAGCACCCAAAGGGTGTGATGAATGAGGTGTATCTTCTGCTTGGGGGATGCAGGTCAATCTCGTGGTACGCCGACGTGAGATCAATAGTGGAGAACCAGGTGATTCCTTTTGTTCTCGCTAACATTTCCTCAATCCTGGGCAGAGGGAACTTTTCCACAATGAGACACTTATTGAGTTTGCGAAGGTCCACACATAAACGGACCTTGCCATTGGGCTTCTTGGCCACGACCAAGGGGGCCAACCACTCTGAACTGTCTATGGGCTCGATAATGCCTTGTCGTTCCAGTCTCTGGAGTTCTTGTTGCACAGCCTCCTTTGTGGATATGGGGATATTCCTGACCTTGTGGGACACAGGTTTCGCACCCTCTTTGAGTATTATCTTGTGGACGAACTTGTCCAATTTTCCTACTGTACCATCAAAGACTTTGGGGTAGGCTTGTTTCAACTCCTCACTGTTCGTTGTTTGAAGTTCTTCTGTTAGTAGGATTTGTTCTTTGCCGCCAGGATCTAATTTGATTCCCAAATCTCCAGCATCTCTCCAGCCGAGTACAGAGGGGCCTTTTTCTGCCACATATAACGTGCAGGTTGCTGATCTACCTCTAAATTCAAACTTCAAGGGATGAAAGCCTAGTATGGGAATGGCGTTTTCGGTGTAGGAGATGGGACGTATGTCAGGTGGTTGTAGATTTGGTCCTAACACGGGTACAAAGTCCCCTTCCCATATAGACCGCTGCACTATAGTCCAAGGGGAGCCGGAGTCAATGGCAACATACACTTTCACTCCTCCAATGAACATGTCCGTGCGTGGCTTGTCCGTGCGTTTTCCTGTTACCTCCAGCACTTGACCTTCTACACACAGGACCATGTCGCCATCTTCCAGATCATCCTCTGTCCCGACTTCTGACGGTGCCGGTTCTACGCACTTTACTGTGGTCCTCTTCCCCTTTTTGCGGCATACTTTCTCAAAATGGCCGACCAGTCCACAGAACGCGCATCTGGCGCGAAACGCTGGGCAACGTTTGTCCTGTGCTGAGTGGCCCGTACTCCCTCACCTGTAGCATGCGAACTTGCTGTCCGTGGATGGTCGTCCCGATCCCGTTTGCCTCCCTGCCCCTCTGGATTCTTGCCTCTGGTCTCCGTATGACCCTTTTTGCTTGTGTGTGGTTGAGGCCTCGTCGATCTTGTTGACCATCTGTTTCTGCGTGCTTTCTCGCTTGGCTGCGTCTGCACAGCGCTTTGACATCTCCGCCTTCTTCACCATGGCTATGACGTCCTTGAGTGATGCCTCACTCTGTGCCCACAGCTTGTCTTGGACTGATTTATTGGTAGTGTGCATGACTATCTGGTCCTTTGTATACTCATCTTGAAGTGTTCTATACTTGCATGTGATGGCCAGACGTCGCAATGCTGCTACGTAGTAGTCTATTGATTCCCCCGTTTCCTGTTTCCTTTGCTGGAAATTGTACCGGTCTATGGACACACAAACTGCTGGTCTGAAGTGATTATCTAGGTCTTCCAGCGCGTTCATGAAGACGTCGTCTTCTGTCGCATCACGTTCCTTGGGCACGATGTTGGCAAACACTCGCACGCCTTCCGGGCCAAGGTTGTGGAGCAACAACCTCTTTTTTCTAGCTGGGGGGTATGGTTCTCCATTCTCGTCCTCTAGGGCTCCTATGTAATTTTTGAAGTACTCCCTCCAGTCCTCCCACTTCATTTGGGGTTCGCCTGGTCTGGGCAGGAAGGGGATGGGAGCCATCAAGGCAGATGATTGGTTGGCCATCTTTGGCTCGTCCTTGGGTGCTTCTGCTTGGGCTCTGGGGCTGTTTGGTGCGCTGGGGGATTCTGATCCTCCTGCAACTTCTCCTTGGCCTCTGGGGCTGCCTGGGGTGTTGTCCGCAGTTCCTCGAGGGAGGTTGGGAGACTGCTCGCCCTCCCCTGGATTCTGGGTTTTCTCTTTAGTTGCCAGGGTACTGGCTGATGTACCCCTCGCACTCCTTGACAGCACTGACCTTGTATGGTGTCTGTGACTGGTACCTCTGCCGAGTTGTGGGGAGGAAGGGCACTCCTCAGGTTCCGGTGCTGGTAGATTGCTACTGCCGCGCTCTATGTTCCGATGCTGGCACTGCTTCCTATGCTAAGTTCTCTTAGCTCGGGATGGTCTGCTGGTGCTCCGGGTGTTGACCTCCAGCCAGGCTGTGTGGAGACAGTGGGGTGATCCCAGTCCTCGTCGCCACTGTAATGATGTAACTTTGCCCCCACACAGTGCTCAGAGACTTCCAGTGCTTGTAGTTAGCTTTATTTAAACAACAGAATTATTCTCAATCACATAGAGCGCCGAGCGTCTATCCAGCTCTTGCTCCGGTCGCTAACTGCCGATTTCTCCTTCGCGCCTTTCCTCAGCTCTCTACTGCGCATGCGCGCGTGCCTCGCTCCGTCTACAGCGTGACGCGTCATCGCGTTCATGCTCGTAGACTAGAGCGCAACACCACACCTGTCATGTGATAGAAATTTGGGTTGAACTTGTGAATGTTTAAAGACAACAATAATAATACAAGCATGTAGTGTCGTGTGCGGCAGAATTCGGGTTGTGAAGCATGATTGAAAACTTCCAGTAGATACGAAGGGACCATCGGTCCATCAAACCCGGCTCTCTAGCAGGTGCTTGCAGCCGGTTGGCTGAACCTGCTTCACACTGGAGCACCTGAGGCTTCAAATCCGCCTGTCGGGAAGGCCCTGCTGAGAAGAGAGAAGTGGACCCTGGCGCGGCACCGAGGGGGAAGGTTTGGGGCAGGGCCTCTACAGCGAGCGGCTGAGCCGAAAGGAGGCGCTGGACGTGCGAACTGGCCCTCGGCGTTGGAGCGCACAGGGCGTCGGGCTGACTGGCGGCAATGGTGAGTGAAACTCCTGGCAGAACGGACCGCACCTTGAGGGCCAGTGAAGCGTGTGTGCTTTCTGCATGGACCTGGACCCCAGCCACAGCAGTGCATTCACATGTGTGAGAAGCAGTGGGTTCAGGGCCAGGCATTCTTACAAGCCCCAAAAGGAGCCCTGTTAAATAAAAGTTTATCTATATTGGACTAACGTTGCGGTAGTCTGTACGAGGAACATTGGACCGTAATTGTGTGCTCCCTACGACATGGGTGCGTCTGTCGGTAATGCTGTTTTGCATTTGTACTTGGATTGCTTTATGCATTTTATATTCCTTAGTTTAGCAAACCACCGCATGCAGCTTTTCTGAATTAATATTTCATAATTACAGAGCGGTTTTCGAAGTTGAGTGGATGGAAACGGAGCGCGCGTGCGCATTACAAAAACGAAAGTGAGATGTGCACATGCGTGTGTTCACGAGCGCGTACACAGACCCCAATCTGCGGGTGTCCGGTCTGTATCACTTGGCAGGCAAGACAGTAAAACAATGCATCCTTCTGCGATACCTAAACAAGCACTGTGGGGGAGAGGTCGGCGGCAGTGAAGGTGCCTGCAAGAGGCTCATTTGGCGTCTCAAAAGTGAAAGCATGAGCGCGAGAACAGACGCTGCTGACGCCGCCGTACACGCTCACAGCTCATACCAGCAGCAAACGCGCGCTCACGAGGCCAAATCCGAGATGGAAAATGCGCGCCCCAGTCTCGTGTCCACATATTCAAGCATATAGGTATACTAAAACTAAAGTATACTTGAGCTCCATCGCTACGCTCGACCTAAAAACTGTAGAGCTGTTTTTTTACCTACAGTCGTGTTTTAGAATGGGTCTATTTTTAAAAGCAGCTGTTAAACTACGTAATTAGGTCGAGCAGACCTACCCTCAATGCGTGAGCATTGAAGGTGTCTGCTTCAGACCTATTGTGGGCCGTATTTTCTGCTGTTATAAAATCACTTTTCATCTAATTTTAGTATTTCATGACATGAATTATGTGTTTATTTGTGGATGGGGCTTTTTAACCTCACAGTTTAACCTCATTGTACATGTATGCATCTATGTATGTATGTATGTATGCGTGGCATTCACGTATGCTGGTGTTGTTGTATCTGACAATTGTAATGCTCCCTCCCTATCCCCTGTTCCCCCCTCCCTTTCTGACCGTGCATGGTACAGTCCGGTTGTCAGCCGGCGCTCGCTGTGGAATGTTGACACAGCAGCGCGGCTCTGAGGTTGACAGCTGACGGCATCCTGTGTATTGACTTAAACAATAAAGAACTTAACATCTACCACGGTGTCCTTCCTTTCAACAATTCTTGGCGACGAGGAGAAGGAAACTGTGCCAGGGGCAGTGGATGTCGCCTCCCTGGTGTAAATTCTTTGCTGGTCAACACGAGGAAAAAAGAAAAGTACGGAGCCAGAGAAGTGAAAAAGCGGAAGCAGCGTGTGGAAGCTGTCAATGGTCACGAAGAAATGCTATAGGAACTCAAGTAAGAGTTGAGCGATCACTGGCGTGTATCTGACCCAGCGCATTTTGCCGAGCTTTGTGGCACTTGGGAAGACTGTGATCAGGGGTTGGAGCGGTTTTCGGGTGTCAGGTCGGGCACCACGCCTTCCAATTGTTCGCATGGCAGTGAGTGAAGGGGAGAGCTGCCTTTCCAGCCATTAGCGCGCTTACTGTCTTGATCGAGTGTCAGGCCGGGCACTGGGGGCACAGAAGTGTGAGCGTGAATTTGAAAATAAAAATAAAAATAGACTTGACATGTGACCAGTATCCCGGAGTTGGGGACGGATTGAGCATACCGCGCAGCGCTTCGAACATCCAAAGGAACACGGTGTTTGATGTGCGTGTGAGTGAGGCGAGATTCAGCGAGCGGAGTGAACTTTGGCGCGAAGTAGCGCGCTTACCGTCAGGTCTCCACACAGGAGGATCGACGTGGTGTTCGCTCGCTTTGGAGATGAGGAACTTGAACAGTGTTTAGGAGCACAACTGGCAACCCGGATTCTCCATTTCAGTTTTTCAGGCGGTTTCGCCCTGACTGGAATTAATCGTGTGAGGGGAAGTCTCTTCACAGGAAGGTCCCGCCAGTGGGAGGAGGCTAACGGCTTGATTGGGTCTGAGACCTCGACCTGGGGAAGTAGAAAGGGGACTTGCAGAGCCACTAGTTCTCCTGATTTTTTTTCGTAAGTTAGACATACCTTACCCAGTGGCTGGGGGTGGATAAACCGTTTAAATAAACTTAGGCAGCTGTGCAAAGGAAATCTGACTACAATTTATGTATGTTCCTCTTTTTTGGGAAGAGGAAAGAGTAACTTGGAAAGTAAAGTAACTGTATGGCAATGGCAGGTGCTGGAATGAGTCAGCCTCCACCTTTCCTCAATGATTTAGGAGAACCAGAGATTCCCTGGAGAAGGTGGGAAGGCATTTTCAAATCATATTTGATAGCCATAGGTGGTAGTAATTACACCAATATACGGAAACAGCATATACTACTACACAATTTAGGCACACAGGGGAGAAAGGTCTATGAAGATATAACTGGGAGGCTGGTAGAGGATGATCAAGAGGAGGTGGAGGAAGGTGTTAATGTCTATGAAAGCACACTGAGGGAATTAGGGTCTCACTTCAAGGAAAAAATTAATGTGGTAATGGAGAGACATAAGTTTTTTAAGAGGGTGCAGAAGAGGGAGGAGAAAGTGAGCAATTACATAGCAGCATTGAGAGGTTTGTCAGCCACATGTGAATTTGGACAACTCACAGACTCATTGATTAGAGACCAATTGGTGAGGTGCACCAATGACACCAAGACTCAAGAGGAATTACTCACCAAGAATCCCAACTTAGAGGAAGCCATAAACATAGCGAAGGGCCTAGAACACACTGCGAGGTATATCAGAGAAATGAAATCGCAGGAGGGGACTAACAAAGAGAACAAGGCTAGCACAGAGGGAGATACAGTCTGTAAAGTAGGGGACAAGAGTAAAGAGATTAATCGCAGTAAGTCTAGCCCTATGGTGTGTTTTAAATGTGGAAGTCCTAATCATTTGGCCAGTAACTGGAAATGCCCCGCTAGGAATGTGCAGTGTAGGAAGTGAAACCGGTGGGGACACTATTCTAAGGTGTGCAAAGCCCCAGGTAAAGCAGTGCATGTTATTGAAGAATCCCCACAAGAGGAGGAAGGGGAGAGATCATATATTTTTCAAGTGGGTGAAGAGGAGGAAGATAAGGAGGACATGTATCCCAAGTGTGATGTGTTATTGGATGGTGTGAAGTTCAGTATGTACGCTGAGTCATGCTCCCCTTATACCCTTGTAGATAAAAAAAATTTTGAGGAAAAATTTGCCAACCATCCTGTTAAATTGATGCAACCAGACATCTGTCCCAAGGGGTATAACAAAGGAGAAATCCCCCTAGAAGGCATGCTGACAATGAGAATCTCCTTTAAGGATAGACACACAGTGGGAAAGGTGTATGTATCCTCAAGTGGTTCGACCCTTTTGGGCTGGAGACACCAGAAGCAGTTGGGTATCACCCTAGACCTAAATAACAAAGAACAGGTGCTATTAATTAACCCTGTAGGTATAGCGGGAAATCTCATGGAAGAGTTTAAAGAGGTTTTCAGTGACAAATTGGGAGTTTTTAAGAATTACATGCACAAGATCATACTTAAGGAGGGGTCTGAACCTATAGTGCACAAGACCAGATCCATACCATTGCGCATGAGAGAGCCCCTCCAGCAGGAACTTCAGGGATTAGTCAGTCTGGGGGTCATCAAGGAGATTGAGAGTTCTGCCTGGTTGGCCCCGATTGTGATCACAGCTAAAGATGGTGGGAACAGTATAAGACTCTGTGTGGACCTGAGGGACCTCAATGCGAACATCCTGGTGGACAGGTTCCCGCTTCCCAGGATTGGTGAAATG
Source organism: Lissotriton vulgaris (assembly GCF_964263255.1). Taxonomy (NCBI): domain Eukaryota; kingdom Metazoa; phylum Chordata; class Amphibia; order Caudata; family Salamandridae; genus Lissotriton; species Lissotriton vulgaris. The sequence goes on along the minus strand of NC_141691.1, from coordinate 64,327,873 downwards.
TTGAGCACGATCAGGGGGGCAAGGTATTTCAGCGTGCTGGACTTGTCCTCCGCCTATTATCAAATCAGACTTCACCCAGATTTGCAGATACTTACGGCATTCACAACCCCGTTCGGAAATTTTAAGTTCCAGCGTATGCCTTTTGGTTTGGCGTCAGCGGCCTTCCAAAGGGTTATGCAACATGTGTTGAAGGACTGCAAAACACCATCTGTTTCCAAGATGACATACTGATCTACGGAGGTTGCGAGAGTGAACACAACGAGATGGCTAAGGAGGTGTTGAAAAAATTAAAAGAGGTAGGGTTCACCACCAAACCATCCAAATGCAAACTTGGTGTGGGTTCTGTAGACTAACTGGGTCACACATTGACGGAAGAGGGCATCAAACCAAAGCACGATTTGATCAGTGCTGTGAGGGACGCTCCCACTCCGAAGAGCAAAGAGGACATATTGTCGTTCCTAGGGCTTGCTCAATACATGGCCAAGTTCATTAAGGATTTTGCAATGGTGTCCCAGCCGTTAAGAGACGTGATTAAAAAAGACAGTGTCTTCAATTGGGGAAAAGAGCAAGAATTGTCTTTTTTTTTTGTTTTTTGTTTTTATCAATAAAACCTTTTTTATTTTGAAAGTTCATGACAATATAATGCACCCTTGTACATAGGATTGAATATTAATACATACTTATAAATATAAACACGAGGAAAATGAATACACAAAATAAATGCACATAATGAGAGTAAAGAACTCAACTGTCATAGGATGTGGTAAAAGACAAATACAATAAATACAATAGTAAAGGCTACGTTAAAACAGCTGTCGGCTCCCACTTTTTAGCCGCCTCCATGATGCCACTGGCGCCCATATTCTTAATCCCATTTCCCTGGATTTCGCGCCCTTTAAAGCGTATAATTCGGACTCGATGTTGTGAATCCCGAGCATCCTACACATCCACATTTGGAAGGTTGGGGCCTCAGCATCCTTCCATGCGGCAGCGATTAAGATTCTAAGAACAGCTGTTGATAAAAAGACAAGTGCCTCGACTTCTGTACTTGGGCCCAGTTTAGCATCACATCCAATTATTAAAAGTGTAGGGGATAGGTCTATTTTGACAGCTAGCAGCCCCTCTAGGAACTTTTCGATTTCATTTTTGATAATCCCTAGTTTCCCGCAGCTACAAAACATATGTAGAACGTCAGCCGGCCCATTCCCACATCTAGGACAGTTATTATCCACCCTTTTTCCCCATTCATACAGTTTAGCAGGGGTGTAGTATAAGTTGAAGAGAGTCTTAAAATGCTGTGCTCTTAAGTTTGAAGAGCGTAGGAACCTTTTATCCATTAGGATAGCTTTATCCAGATCAATGTCAGGGTCTCCCAACTTTGCGGCCCACGCCGCCTCTGTCTTTAGCATATCATCGGGCAGCGTTTCCAAGAATAGCCCGTAAATTGATCTAATTCTACAGCCACCTCCGTTCATGTAGTCTAATATTGTACAGTCTTTTGATATATCTATCCTCGGTCTTTTTGATTTAATTGTGTTGGCTAACTGTATATATTTGAACTCTTGAGATCCTTGGAGTAAATATCGAGATTTCAGAAGTTCAAGGGGCCTCAAAACATCCTTTATCATCACTTGACCTAATGTCGTAATTCCCTGAATTTCCCAGTGTCTCCATGGGCCATCTCTGCTTAGATGCGGGAATAGTCCTGAGTTCCAGAGTATAGTATGTTTATTATACTTAGGGATGTTCTGGTTCTTCTGAACAGAGGACCATAACCCCCAGACGTCTTCCAAAGTTTTGTAGCCTAGAGAGCAAGAATTGTCAATGAAGGACATAAAGAAAGCCATCATTGAGGCCCCGTTCATTGGGAAGTTTGACCCAAATGGTGCAACCATCATCTCGACGGACACCAGCAACCGAGGTATAGGGGCCACCCTGGCGCAAAGAGACGGGAACAAAATCAACGTAGTGGCTTTCGCATCAGAACGCTCACGTCATCAGAGAAAAATTACTCTACAATAGAGAAAGAGGCTCTAGCGGTCTATTGGGCTATATGCCACTTTAAATTTTTCATCTGGGGAGTTCCTTTTGAAGTACAAACCGACCATAAACCTTTGGTCTCACTATTTACAAAGAAGGACATGGAGAGCATGACGCCTCGCATAGCCAAGTGGGCTGTGGGTCTGCAAGCCTACAACTTCAAAGTATCCTACATTCCCGGACAATAAAATAGGGTTGCGGATTTCCTCTCGAGAGCACCAGCAGAGGGAGAGGTTGTAGAAGAGTCGAGAGGAGACTCTATTCTGGAGCTGCGGTTAGCAGCGGTAGAAAAGAATACCTGGAAAGCTCAGATGGATCAAGATGAAACACTGAAGAGATAAAGAGACACATTCTCACGGGATGGCCAAAGAAATGCAAGGAAATGGAAATAGAGATCCAACCATATTGGAATGTGAGGGAGGATTTATCGGTAGATGGAGACTTTATACTGAAATCTGGGAAGCTAGTCCCTCCAGAAACTTTAAGAAACCAAATAGTGGAACTAGCACACGAAGGACACTTGGGCCGAAGTTTGAGCAAAGCTAGACTTCGTACAGACTACTGGTTTCCAACGATGGACAGCGAGATGGAAGACAAGGTGCGCGATTGCTACGCGTGCGGATTAAGTGACAAGTCCAGGATCACGAGAAGGGCACCTTTGTTACCAGTAGAAGTACCCGAGGCCCCGTGGAACAAGTTAGGCTTCGACATAGCTGGACCGATACATGGCAAAGGGTCCCAAGACTGGTATTTACTGGTCATGGTGGACTACTACTCAAGTTGGATAACCTGCAAGATTGTCCACAACACTAAAACAATCATAGAGTTCATGAAAGAGGTGTTCTCGAGAGAGGGAGTGCCTGCGACACTGGTGACAGACAATGGCGTGCAGCTGATTTCAGAAGAGATGCAGGAGTTTCTCAAGGATTGCTCCATAGTTCATGTCCGCACACCCCTGTAGTGTCCCAAAGCAAACGGCAAGGTGGAGAGAGTAAACCGAATGTTGAAAGAGTGCATACAGTTGGCCAACCGAGCGGGACAGAACTTCGAGGAAGCCATAAGAGACATGTTGTGGGCATACCATACCACTCCAAAGTCTACCACTGGTTGCACGCCTTTCGAGTTACTGAGGGGGAGGAAAGCTGGTACTAAACTCACACCCAGTTGGATGGGGAGAAAACAAATAGAGGAGGCAAACCCCCAAGAGATCAAGAGGAGGATTGAAGCCAATCAGCAAAAATACAAAGAATGGTATGACAACAAGTGGGGAGTCAGGGAGAGAGGATTCCAGCAAGGACAAAGTGTCTATGTGAAGAAACCGGAAAGATTGTGGAAAGGGGGTGACAAGTTTTATGCCCCCAAAACAATCAAAGAGCTTAACAGGAACTCGGTGGTCCTGGAGGATGGTAGATTGTGGAGTCACGACAGGGTAGTCCCGGATGGGCAGGGCAAATCCAGATCACACACGACAAGGTCTGAGGGTGGAGACATCAGAGGAGATACCAGACTAGACAGGAGGAGCGACAGACCTAGGAACGCCCCCCAGTGGCACAAACACTTCTTAATGAGATAGCTTCTGGCAGGTTAGCCCCACAGCATTGCAGTTTCCCCAGTGGTTGCCTTAGAGTCAGGACAGGCAGGTGGCAGCCCCATTCACTACCCCGTTTTGTTTTATGTTTCCATAGGCAGGATGATGTGTTGTATCTGACAATTGTAATGCTCCCTCCCTATCCCCTGTTCCCCCCTCCCTTTCTGACCGTGCATGGTACAGTCCGGTTGTCAGCCGGCGCTCGCTGTGGAATGTTGACACAGCAGTGCGGCTCTGAGGTTGACAGCTGACGGCATCCTGTGTATTGACTTAAACAATAAAGAACTTAACATCTACCACGGTGTCCTTCCTTTCAACAGCTGGGTTGTTTAGCCCTGGCTCACTGACAAACAGTCCTGATATTTGACCCAACAAAGCAGAATGGAGTCAGGGCAGTGTAATGAAGCCTAGCAGGCAAGGAGCCCTAGCTAGGGTACAAGGAGCCCTAGCTGGCGTACCGTGGGCCCTAGCTACAGTGTAATGAGCATCAGATAGGGTGCAAAAATCCCTAGTTAGGGTACAATGAACCCTAGAAAGGGTAGAAGGAGCCCTAACTAGGGTGAAATGGGCCCTAGAAAGGGGGCAAATGGGTCTTTCTAGAGTGCAATAGGCCCTCGTTATACTGCAATGGGCCCTAGCTAAGGTGCAATGGGCCCTAGCATGGGTGCAATGGGCCCTAGCTAGGGTGCAATGAGCCCTAACTAGGGTGCAGTGGGCACTAGCATGGGTGCAATGGGCCCTATCTAGAGTGCAATGGGCCCTATCTAGAGTGCAATGGGCCCTCGCTATAGTGCAATGGGCCCTAGCTAGGGTGCAATGGGCCCTATCTAGAGTGCAATGGGCCCTATCTAGAGTGCAATGGGCCCTATCTAGAGTGCAATGGGCCCTATCTAGAGTGCAATGGGCCCTATCTAGAGTGCAATGGGTCCTATCTAGAGTGCAATGGGCCCTTGCTAGAGTGCAGTGGGCCCTAGCTTAGGTGCAATGGGCCCTATCTAGAGTGCAATGGGCCCTATCTAGAGTGCAATGGGCCCTCGCTATAGTGCAATGGGCCCTAGCTTAGGTGCAATGGGCCCTAACTAGGGTGTAATGAACCCTGTGAGAAGTTGGCCTGGTATATGATGTTCAATATTCTAGTGAGCACCTTGCACCAGTCCAAACGACCCTTATGGTGATTGGTTGTAAGTCAATCTTATAGACAAGCTATCCTATGGGTAGCATGGACAAAAAGCAGTCTTAGGCTTTAACTCAAGAGGGCATGTGAAGCCAGCTGTTTTACTATATGCAATCCTTTTAATACCAAATGAAAGGACACCACACAAGTTATATATCACAAAATATATGTATTTATTTCTAGAATAATCCCCTATACTCTTTATGAGCACAGAAGCACAAGCGTTAAACAAAGAAGTCAATGTAACACACAATAAGCTGCACAATTATGGATAGGCCGGGTGGCCACTCAAACCATATATTAAGAAAGTGGTATAAGAACCACGTAACGAACAATGAAGAGGCCTAGGGCCTTAGGAATCGTTGGGCCTACATTGGACTAATGAAGGTTAGGTCATAGGAGGCCCACAGGATATGGGTGCAGAGTCTATAGGCAACCGCCTTTACCATACAAGTCAATGGTGCGTAAAAATCAGAAAGTTATAGGTTTAGGAGACTTCCGACTGGACTAGAACTTAACCACTTTAAACTAGGATACTAGAGGTGTAATCCACTATAGGAGCACCAGAGTTAAAGCGTTACCTCACCCACAGGAAGCGGATGCATAGGTGCCAAAGTGTGTCGGGTTTCATCGTGGAGTTCTATGGAGCCTGGAGATGAAGATGTTGCAGGCGACCAGGAGAAAAGAGTCCAGTTGGATCCAAGGGTGAATCGAAGATGTAGAGTACCTGAAAGCAGAGGGGACAGAGTTCAGGTCACTAGCCAGTGACCATCGAGGAACCAGGAAGGAACCAGGCGATGTTGGGTTGCGATCAGGTGATGTCGAGGTGTTTGTCTCCGCTTCCACGTGGACCAGGAAGGATCGATGACGTCCAGAAGGTAGTCACGGGCTGTCTCACAAAGGCTCTCTCTGTCTGCGGTGTCGGTACTCGATTGGGAGTCACCAAGCCTTGGCAAATGCAGCCCCGCAGGAATAGAAGATGTCGTCTGGATCGGACCGGGAAGGTTAGATCGGTGGCTCCTTTTCAGTGGAGCTGGGGCCAGTCTGGAGCAACCAGACCAGCAGTGTAAATACGAAGGATTGTCATCACAGAGGCCACTAGCCAACGGGCAAGTGACCGGACAACACGTCGAGCAGGAAAAGCGCAAAAGGGCCCCACGCAGCACTCGGTGAGTGTGGAGAGGTGATCTTTAGAGCACAGGCTGCTCGGGGCTGGAGCTTCTCAAACCCCAAAGCACAGCATCGAGGGAGCCTCGGGAGCTGCACAGGAAGCACTTCGTCGACTTATCAAGATGACCGGTCCCACGTCTCTCGTCACCTCCACGGGTCTAAGCTTTACTAGGACTGTGGATCGAGCTGTTTGAAGTCTAGGAGTCCAGGTCTTGTTGGGCTCTGTCGTTCGAGCTCCGGCGGGAGCAACGGCAAAGGAAGTCTCGATGCGCTGATGGTGCCTGCTTGCACAGGGTGGCCACTCCTTGACCACAAGGGAGATTCTTCAGTCTTCTACGTCGAGTAGGATGTCGAAGGGTCCAGATTTATGTTTCAAAGTTTCAGTCAGGACGATCTAATTTGCATTGGCACAGCTCCTACCTTTATTCCAAATCATGGGGCTGGATCACCTGCTAGGTCCCTCATATGGGTGGGACCCAGGAAGGGGGTGGTTACACCCCTTTCCCTTTGTCCAGTTTCGCACCAGAGCTGGGGCTGGAGTGCCCCAGCACCGGTTTGAACTGGGCTTTGCCTGGGACACCTTGTGCGCAACAGGCAGTGTCTAGTTTCATTCAACCCTCCCTGCTACAATCCACTGTCTCCTGTCTGGGGTGGTGTGACACCTCCCTGTGACAGGAAATCTATTGTCCAGGCCTCCCCTGCTGGAGTTTCGGTCAGCAGCAGGATGGCAGACTCGTGTCTGTGGCAGCAGCATCCATTTTGTGATGCTGGGGCTCTGGTTAGATTTAACTGCGTTCAAGCAAAGTAACATGTCTTCTCCCTCTAGAAGGGTGGAATGCTACCCCCGTCGCCAGAACTGGTGAGGGGGTAGTATTCCAAAGGTATGGCAATATCCCAGAACAGCTAAGGGACTTGGTTCGGAAAGCTGCAGACAGGCTCAGCTCATGCTAGAGCACCATCTCACATAAAACCAAGCACTCTGCCTCCAGGATTGTTAAGGCCTGCCATAGGAGTGACTTATAGGTATATATGTGTCCAGATATAGGTTTAGATATAGGTATACTATATCTAAGCAAGGGGTGAATACACAACCTTGCCCCAGCTGAGTGATCAGCCAGTTGTGTCAGTTTGGATAGCCAGCCAGGGGTGGCAAAAGATATGCGGCAGCCCCTGGTAGGCCTTGGATACACCTATGCCCTGGGTACCTATAGTACACTGTACAGGGGCTGATAAGGTGACCCAATACCCAAATGGTAATGTACCTAAAGTACATGGTGTGAATTTAGAGAGAGAACAGCTGGGCTGTGGGTCTGATTAGCAGGCCCACAGCCACATTAAGTCGAAAACCAGTGAAGCAAAAAGTGAAGTGACCATAGGAAAGCAGACCCTACTCTCCTACAAGCCCTAACTAGGGTGCAATGAGCCCAAGCAAGGAAATAATGGGCCTATCTAGGGTGCAATAGGCCCTAGCATGGGTGCAATGGCCCTAGCAAGGGTGCAATGGGCCCTATCTAGAGTGCAATGGCCCTAGCAAGGGTGCAATGGGCCCTATCTAGAGTCCAATCGGCCCTCACTAGAGTGCAATGGGCCATAGCTACGATGCAATGAGCCCTAGCAAGGGTGCAATGGGCCCTATCTAGGGTGCAATAGGCCCTAGCATGGGTGCAATGGCCCTAGCAAGGGTGCAATTGGCCCTATCTAGAGTGCAATGGCCCTAGCAAGGGTGCAATTGGCCCTAGCAAGAGTGCAATTGGCCCTATCTAGAGTGCAATCGGCCCTAACTAGGGTGCAATGGGCCCTAGGAAGGGTGCAATGGGCCCTATCTATAGTGCAATGGGCCCTCGTTAGAGTGCAATGGACCGTAGCTATGATGCAATGAGCCCTAGCAAGGGTGCAATGGGCCCTAGCAAGGTTGTATTGGGCCCTAGCACGGGTGCATTGGGCCCTATATAGAGTCTAGTGATCTGGCCTACCTTCCCCTCCCCTGTTGGCTCAGGGAGCAGGGATTGGGACCTCTTGAGTTTTTACGCCATTTCTTTATAATAGGCATCTGGGTGCGTCACAAGTAGCATATTAAAAAGAAATTAGAGATGGGTTTTTATAAGGATTGCAGAATCCTATATATTATAAAGGGGTTTCTGAATGTAGATTGGGTGTTGTTCAATATCTCCCAATAGAGCACGCACTGCTTTATAGGTCTCACCTAGCATTGCAGCGCATGCGCTGACCACTGTGCGAGGCATGTGCTGAACGCTTTACGAGGCATGCGGTGACCGCTTTGCTAGGCATGCTGTATTAAGGTATTTTTTAGAAATGGTGTGGAAGCCCCGCACATATTTTTCATTGGCTGGTGTCATCGTCTATGGTAAACGCAGGCTTCCGATTGATAATGAGGCTTCTTAGTCCCTCCTTGTTACCGCCCTGTCTCCTTTTGGGACCGCACATCAGGACTGGATCTTTTACTTCCGGAGTTATCCTGTTTCTTCAACTAATCGGCGAGCACTTTTTTTTATTGCATTTAACGCGTCTGACTGTAAGCATGTTACTTGTTTGAAGGGCCGTTAACTGTGAAAGATGCTCATTTGAATGATGGCCGTGACTAATTAAGCGATTGTTTCTTTAGCAAAAAGACACTCTGGAATCTGAGCACATTGTGTCACCGAACAACAGCAAATAAAGTTTACACACAGGTAAAGCGCAGCTAGAATACATGCATGCAAAAGAGAAGTAGAATACAGGCAAGCAATAGAAAAACATGAAACTTAAACTACTCTTTCAGAAGCACATTCGTGGAACAGATTCCTTAAGGAAACCGGGATGAGTTTAATGATAACAAAGGGTATTGATGTGTGTGTTTTTCCGTATGTGTTTCCAGTCATGCTTTCAGTCCCTGTTCTCATTTTCCTAAAAATGTCCCTTTTCACAGATTCGAAGGAGGATTTTGATTGTTCATGTGTCTTTTAGAGAGAAACTGAATATCCCCCGTATGCAGCGAGATCATATCTGGGACACTATGATAGTGACAAAATACAAGGGTTATTGCTTATTTAGGAACAACGACAAAAAAGTGGGGGTGGGCAGGGGTGAAAGTCTCCGGTTTTATTCTATTTCTCAGACAAATGCTTACATGAACAAGCATTTGCAATGCAATAGGTCTCGCAGTTACGCGAGTTTGAGCTATTGGCATTATAAATGGCTATGCCTTTTATTTGGGGTTTTAAAACATAAATAAAAGACATTGTCATTTACAAAGGCAACAGCGTAAACTCGGGTAAATGCGAGACCTATTGAATTGAATTTGAATTTAAAATATTTATATAGCGCAACGTACACCATGCGGTTTCTTGGCGCTTTGGAGGCTCAATTAGCAGTAAAAATCCAGGACTGATAAAGAGTAAAAAGATCAAGTTACATTAAGAAAGGCCTGGGTAAAAAGGAGGGTCTTAAGATCTTTACGAAAGGAGGAGTAATGTGTGGCCAGGCGCAAGTGATCGGGAAGGGAATTCCAAAAGGAGGGTGCCAAAAAAGAAAAGTTGGCTCCACCCCATTTCTTGCGTCTGTACCGGGGAACCTGAAGGAGTGATTGTGTGGATGAGCGAAGCTCGTGGACAGGGATGTACTCTTTAAGTAAGGAGGAGATGAAGGCCGGGGCAGTCCCTTGGCGCGCCTGAAAGACCATACATCCGGTTTTAAATAGGGAACGCTCCCTCACAGGTAGCTATTGCTTTGCAAATGCTTGTTTTATATGGTATGATGATGCTGTCCAAAATTATTATTACCTTTGTGTAGTAAAATTTAGAGATGAAACTAACCACACTTTGTGGGGGCTGTCACGTTCTACATTACAGTGAAAGTATAACATATTCATTCATTTTATTTAATGGTTTCCGTAGCGCCTTCACATCCTAATGTGTCAACTTCAAGGCGCCTTGCAATAAGCTGAAAAGGGCAAGATATGGAGAGAGTAAAACGCTGAATACAGAACAGGAACTTTTCAATGATATACCTGTTCTTTCACACCCAGAAGTGATGAGTTTTTAGTTGTTTCCTGTCGTCTGCACATGTGGCCTTGTGATCGTGAGCTTCAGGTCCACCTCAGGGGACAGGACCTGATCACCTGAAACAACATCTACTTTGGTATCTTCCAAACGGGACACTTCGTTCAGCCATGAGCAAACTTCTTCAGGTATCTAAAGTCAGCAGGGTGCCCTGGGGAGGAAGCAGCTTCTTCTTCCACACTGTTAAACTGTGGAATACACTGCCGATATCTATAAAGAACAGTACAACTCTTCTTTCCTTCAGAAAGGCGATAAAAACCTGGCTTTTCTTGCACTGTTCTCTCCCTCTCTGGTATTTCTCTTCCGCTGTAGCGCCTAGACGCCATTGGGCATTCGAGCGCGCTATAAATTATAAATTAATTCAATCATTCATTCATGAGAGAGCTTAAAACCCCGCTACAGGCGAGAGCACTTAAAAATATGCTAGAGGTGAGAACGCTTAAAACCACACAGGCGAGAATGCTTAAAACTAGTTCGCGAAATTGCCTTTCGTAAAATTTCGCGAAACGGCAAAAAATCACAGCGAACACGTGGAATTTCGCATGCTCACGGAGATTTCGGGGGCGGGGCTTCTTTGAGAGTTCACATGCCTCTTTTGTGTTTATAAAAGGTCAGAGACCGATCAGAGCAGCAGATGAGGAGAAAGAAGCTCCTGGTCACAGGAATTGCACGGGGATTGCGCTTGTGAAAGTCAAAGATACAAAGGCCTCCATCAAGCATCACAGCTAATTTTCGAGGGTATATATGGGGAGAATGCACACCCGCCTGGAGTTCTGGACTTTTATTAAGGTCCAGAGGTGTCAGGGACAACACCCGAAGACCCCTGAGTTCTACCTGTCTCGGTGCACAAATAAACAGAAACACGGGCTTCTCGATGGTGGCGTCAAAGACCAAAGGTTTATTACTGCAGGGACACAGAAGTCACAGAAACTACACACGGGCAGATTCTAGGAGCCTGTTCGATTTGCACTTAGTTGGTTGCTCCTTAAATACAAATTTTTTAGCTGGGGGCAACATTCTCCACATACTAGTACGTCTCTTAAACTTTATGTCCTAAACAATAAATATTTGGCGTTAAACAGGGATCGTCAACAATTTTCTGATGTCAAAACATTACGAATGAGAGGTTCCCACTGTTCGATCATAATCCCATGTCATCTTTTCATTCAAGAGCCGGACCGCCTCATCGTAAATTTCGTTACCTCCCCCTAATAAAGGCCCAGAAGGAAAGGAGCAGAGCCAGGTGCAGAAGATAGAAAAGCAGGATAAGAGATGTTTGTGGGTCGTAAATGGGCAAGGCTACCAACTTCGGCCGCCTAATCATGATCAGGCCAACGAGCACGAGAACCAGTATAGCAGGACTGGCCTCAGGCAGAGGAGGCAGCTTTTGCCGAGTCATGCGGCCACAGCGTTTCTGTCCTAAGGTGCACGTGTCACTAGCAAGGTGAATCGCCGGCTAAAGCCTACGGGTCCTTAAGTGAAATGAGGTGATCAGAGGTCACTGTGTGTCCATTGACTATGTGAGGGCAAGAATACAAGATGGATGCCATAATCTAAAATGGATGCCATCGGTGCACCGGAAATGTGCTCGTAACAGGAGTGCTCTTGCTCGTAGCATAGCGAAAACACCAGGATGTACTATATGGATCATTTACGGTTCACTGGTACCGAAATTATGGATTTACGACAATGTCGAAAACACGGGTTTGAATCGTCACGGAACCTCAGCCCCTCCTTTTGCCCTTACATAGGCAATTACTCAGTCTATGTCAGAGTCTATCTCGATGTTCATTAGGTCAGTGATATGTTGTTGCAGCATTATCCTTTCTCGCACTTTGTCTCCAAACACAGGCGGTTTTCTAAAACAGGTTGCAGCACAGAGGCTACACAAAGCAGGACCACATTGGATAATGAGGCAGCACGAGAATAGGAATACTAAGATAATACCAACGACCATCAGAACCTTCCATCCCCACGCTGATAGTAGAGTCCCAAGCCATTCCATTAATGACCAATTTCCCTTGTCTACGTGAATAGAGTCGGAAATCTTGTGTAGCTTAGAGATTGCTTCATACACTGTCGGAGCATTATTGGGGATATAAACACAGCAGCTCGATTGGATCATTCTGCATACCCCACCTTGATCTGCAAGTATTACATCAAGAACCATACGGTTCTGTAACGTCATGAGACGATCCGCCTGGAGCTCAGCTGTTAAATTACTAAGTGTATCAAATGAGGGGTTTTGTCCTACGGGGCCAGGCTGGACTATATACGTTATGAAAAAATGCAATGTGCCTGGTCTCGGGTTTAATGCTGTTTTTTTATTTCACAGCGAATCAGAAGCTTCTGACTAATCATCAAGCTTCCATGATTTATTTAACTATTTCACAATGTTTTTTTGGGGTTAAACAGATGCGAGGTCTAAACACAAACTTTAACAGAAAATATTACTGTCATTCAGTGAAAAACAATTGTATCATTCAGTGAAAAACAATTCAAACGACATTTCAAACATTTCAAATGCAACGTAAACAATAATGCTTGTTTTTAAACAATGTAAAGGAAAACAAGTTGGTGGGGTACACCAGTAAAATTTAGACACAGTCCTGTTGGCTGAATTTCTTTTGGCTATTTAGGACTGGAGTCACCATAGGCTTTATATTTATTAAACTAAAGTCCCTTTAACCTGGGACAAATATTTAACGCCTTTGGCGAATAGAAGGGATGAATCCTTTATGGAAAGCCCGACGCGTTTCCAAACCCGGTCCATGAGTTTGCGGGTTTTTCCTCAGGGCTACCTGGGTACCTAGTGGTGTGGATAATAAAGAAAGCTTCTTTTAGTTCCTACTCCTATTTAGTTAAAACAGAGCTTAGCGCCATAATGGACATGAGAATACCTTTATGTTCCAGCGCTTCGGTTTCTTCAAATGTCAGGAAGAATGGTTTTCAAACCTGAATTTAAAAGAAAACTGTTTGACCTTTTTTCTGAACGGAGGGCATTTCTTAAAATTTACTGAGTGAGCAACTCACTACTTACTTGAAAGAAGGCTTGTGATGCAGCTCGGTTTCACTTGATCATCTATCTTGGGGCTTTGCACCGCCTGTCAAAACGAGGCAGGTTAAACTTATAAATATATTGTGATTCTTGGAAAACGGAAGGCTGAAAAAATGTGGGCCACACTGCTTACTTTTTAAGACGCCGTCATGTTACTGGCGATGCAGCTCCATTATTTAAATCGTCAACCTCGGGACTTTTCTCCTGCTGAATTAAAGGACAACCTATATTTAGGCTCATTGCTTGTTAAGTTTGCTGGGATCGATACTTATTAATGTTTACAGCTTCTCACCTTAGAGCAATTTCGTTTTTGTTTTTTTTCGCTACGCTTCCTGCTGTTGCTGTTGCTGTGTGTCTCCACTGAGTTGAAATGAATCACGGAAGTGTTCCATTTGATCACGTGGTTTTAAATAGAAATAAAGGTTTCTGGGACTTGTAGTTTAGAAGTGAAACCGGGCTGCATTTGAGTTAACCATCAGTCATGTTTGTTTCCCTGCTAATGTGTTTTCTGACTAGCAGGGGGTAAAAGGGGTTGTCGGTGGTGCGCACTGAGGTCAGTGAATGTTTCTCTGCAATTCAGACAATTCGTTCATTCCATCACTCACGCAATTGAACTTAAGGATTAGATATGCTTCTTTTTGCATAAGTGATGCATCTGTGTCTCCACCGCGTGTCGGAGTTTTGATGGCAGATAAAACTGTCCACCTGAAATCCTTTTCGGTGTGTCCTTTTTGTTGAAAATGTTGCACCATTGGAGCTGTTAGTATGTTTTGTTTGATTCGAGAGCGGTGTTGGGCTATTCGCTGATTTATTTGTTGTGTGGTCTTACCTATATACAATTTAGGACAAGGGCAAGTGATTGCGTATACTAAATTGCGACTTTTGCAATTTGTGAATTCCTTATGTGTCCATGTGATGGCATTGTGCTGGAATTCAGTACCTTCCACTGTATTGGCACATGACACACATGTGCCACATTTGTGGTGTCCCTCTATGGGTTTTAATCGCCATAGGGTGCGTAAATCAGATTTTGCCTGGCTCATTCCTAAGTCTGCCCGAACTAACTGTTGCCCTAAGCTTCTGTTTTTTCTGAGGGCAAAAAGAGGTTTTTCAAAGGGTGTCTCTAGTCCTGTCAACAAGTGCCAATTTTTTAAAATAATGGCTTTGAATTTGTTAGTGTGTGGCCCATATGTCGTCACACACACCAGTTTTTCAAGTGGTGCTTTTTGTTTTTTTGTCAACAATTCTTCCCGGGGTGTGTTCCAGGCTCTCTTGGTGGAATGTTTTAACATTTTACTCGGGTAACCTCTCGTTGTTAACTGATTCCTTAGGATTTCGGCGTGGGCTTCAAAATCCTCTTTTTTTGAACAATTTCTCCTAATCCTCAGCATTTGGCTGTAGGGGAGATTTGCTTTGAGATTTTGGGGATGATGGCTTTTGTAGTGCAAAATGGTGTTTTTGTCAGTTTCTTTGCGGTGGAGGGTCGTGGTGAGTTTTTGATATTCTGGAACTACCTCTACATCAAGAAATGTGAGGCGTGTGGTACTGGATGTAACCTGACATTTGAAGAAACCGAAGCGCTGGAACATAAAGGTATTCTCATGTCCATTATGGCGCTAAGCTCTGTTTTAACTAAATAGGAGTAGGAACTAAAAGAAGCTTTCTTTATTATCCACACCACTAGGTACCGGTTTCACTTCTAAACTACAAGTCCCAGAAACCTTTATTTCTATTTAAAACCACGTGATCAAATGGAACACTTCCGTGATTCATTTCAACTCAGTGGAGACACACAGCAACAGCAACAGCAGGAGGCGTAGCGAAAAAAAAAAAACGAAATTGCTCTAAGGTGAGAAGCTGTAAACATTAATAAGTATCGATCCCAGCAAACTTAACAAGCAATGAGCCTAAATATAGGTTGTCCTTTAATTCAGCAGGAGAAAAGTCCCGAGGTTGACGATTTAAATAATGGAGCTGCATCGCCAGTAACATGACGGCGTCTTAAAAAGTAAGCAGTGTGGCCCACATTTTTTCAGCCTTGCGTTTTCCAAGAATCACAATATATTTATAAGTTGAACCTGCCTCGTTTTGACAGGCGGTGCAAAGCCCCAAGATAGATGATCAAGTGAAACCGAGCTGCATCACAAGCCTTCTTTCAAGTAAGTAGTGAGTTGCTCACTCAGTAAATTTTAAGAAATGCCCTCCGTTCAGAAAAAAGGTCAAACAGTTTTCTTTTAAATTCAGGTTTGAAAACCATTCTTCCTGACATTTGAAGAAACCGAAGCGCTGGAACATAAAGGTATTCTCATGTCCATTATGGCGCTAAGCTCTGTTTTAACTAAATAGGAGAAGGAACTAAAAGAAGCTTTCTTTATTATCCACACCACTAGGTACCCAGGTAGCCCTGAGGAAAAACCCGCAAACTCATGGACCGGGTTTGGAAACGCGTCGGGCTTTCCATAAAGGATTCATCCCTTCTATTCGCCAAAGGCGTTAAATATTTGTCCCAGGTTAAAGGGACTTTAGTTTAATAAATATAAAGCCTATGGTGACTCCAGTCCTAAATAGCCAAAAGAAATTCAGCCAACAGGACTGTGTCTAAATTTTACTGGTGTACCCCACCAACTTGTTTTCCTTTACATTGTTTAAAAACAAGCATTATTGTTTACGTTGCATTTGAAATGTTTGAAATGTCGTTTGAATTGTTTTTCTCTGAATGATACAATTGTTTTTCACTGAATGACAGTAATATTTTCTGTTAAAGTTTGTGTTTAGACCTCGCATCTGTTTAACCCCAAAAAAACATTGTGAAATAGTTAAATAAATCATGGAAGCTTGATGATTAGTCAGAAGCTTCTGATTCGCTGTGAAATAAAAAAACAGCATTAAACCCGAGACCAGGCACGTAAAATTACTAAGGGCACCAGCAGTTTCTGTAATAGTAGACTCAACCACCCGTGTTAGCGGACGTAGATTTCTACTATTGGCCATAGGCCCCCAGAACGGAAGGAAACCTTTGAAGAAGTCTCCGGCTTCCTGACCAGCGGTGTCTTCCTTGTTGAAAACACCTCTTACTACTCTGGTTTTGTGATAATTTGAGGCAGCTGTGTATGTCGGAGGCAACAGTCGAGCAATATAGCATGAACCTGAGAAGTCAGCAGGCAACCATGTATATGCCCTATCCCGACAGATGAAGTAGGTACCCTTAGCAGTTAGGAAGGCAGGGGAAGAGTTTGATGGATACACGTAAGTTTCAACACAGTCACTCTTCCCCAGCCGAGCTCTTGGATTTCTCCCATTACCTTGCAAACAGACTTGACCTCGGTGAGGTACGACCCAAACTGGAGTGGAGCTCTTACGCTTGCTTTCACCCACACTAATGCTATACTCCGTAGAATTCCAACTCAGATAAACCCGTAGCTCATCCTTAGGATAAGATGGGGTGTTATTGACGTCTTTAATCATGTCAATGATACCCTTGATCAAGGCTTTATTAGCGGAGTTATACTTGGTGGAACGTGGAGGACGCGGGGGATAGGTCTCGAGGGCATAAACAAATATAGTCTGAAAGGCCCGAAATGATCCATTATAGCTGAAAGGCAAGACCAGATAGGGAATGCCTTTATCCATGGTGTGTGGTATCAAACCACATACCCAGCAGTCTGTTGTGTTAACTACCAGTTGGTGTTGATGCAAGAGTTGTACAAAAGTGTTATTTATGAATTCTGAGCGTCGAGCTTGCTCATGTTCGGGGAATGAATGAAAGGAATGAAAAGAAGCAACAGTAGGAGTAACAAGATCAGGAGGAGGTACTGTAGTCATTATTGGTGCAAAAATTAAGTGAATCCCAAAGACTATTCCACCCACCAACGTTATTAAAATAATCAAAAACGTAATAGCACATTGCATCAGAAAACATTTGTTATGTAGAATTTTGGATAATCTGTTTCTGCGAACATAAATTACATTCTCTCGGTGCAGCTCAGGAAGCTCCATCTTCTACAACCGCTCGCGACCACTGATGATATGTACGTAGTTGAAAATGCCTCTATCAGCCCTGGGAGTTCCCAGAACTAACAGAAAGACCGACCTTGTGTCTGGCCCCCGCAGATTCAACTAGGCACAAAGCCACGACCCTACGGCGACCCAGACGGCAAGGCAATAAGAACAACAAAAATACACAGGGAAATACAAAATTTTCAGCAAGCTTCCTGGCTGGAGGCAATATATCAGAGCAAAATATAAAAATAGGCAGTTTCCTGCTTTATTTGTCCTTGGAATGAGATCGAAGGTTGTATCTCAGTTTTCCTGGCGTAGTTTGATCCGGGAATAGTCTGTTCTTAGCAGGAGTAACAATGTTCGAGTTCGCAGAGGACAAATGTTCGCTTGATGCAGTGTTCTCGTCAGTGATCAAAGAAGCAGCTTCCGAAGGAGAGTCAGAGTTCGGTGAATCAGTTATCAGTTCTGCATCACTGAAAGGAATGTATCTAGGAACAGGTTCTGTATCAGAGGCACCAATTCCTTGCCTAACCCAGTTGTCATAAGGAAGTAGAAGGGGTACACGCTTAGTATGGGCCGCGTGGACCCAGTTTTTCCGTCCAGCCACACGTACAGCAGTCCTTGTCGCCAACAGCACTTGGAAGGGACCCACGAATTTGGGTTCGAGGTTCCTTGTCCGTCCAAAATTTCTGATGACGATGTAGTCACCGGGTTTCAGCTGATGACCTGGACTTTCCGGAGGCTTTGGCAATGCATCGAAAACCTGTTGGTGAATGAGACTCAATTTAGCAGTCAAGTCAAAAAGGTAATCAATTAGCATTGGGTATTTAAATTCCTGTTTAAACTCCTTAGGTCTTGGTACCCCCCAAATATTAGCAGGGCGACCAAACACAATCTCGTAGGGGCTGAGCCCTACTCGGGAATGCACAGTCGCTCTTGTAGATAACAGGGCCAAAGGTAGTGCGTCTGGCCAAGACAAGCCCGTGAAGGCTTGTATCTTGGCTAGTTTCAGCTTGAGGGTACCATTGTACCCTTCAACCAAACCTGCTGACTGAGGGTGATTCGCACTGTGAAATTTCTGCCTTATCCCTAGGCCCGTACATACACTCTGCATAACTTTCCCTACGAATTCACTCCCATTATCCGACCATACAATCCGTGGCATACCATACCTGGGGAAGTATTCTTTTAGGAGGATTTTGGCAGTGGACAAGGCAGTATTATCTTTTAGTGGATATGCTTCAATCCATCTTGAGAAAGCATAGACTACCACTAGGACATATTTAAGGTTGTTACATCGATCCATGTGAATGAAATCCAACTGAATCACTTCGAAGGGGCAGGAAGAAGGAGCGAAGTGACCAGTAGGTGTGGGGGTTCCCTTGCCAGGATTATGCATCAGGCATATCATGCAGTTTCTCACCACTCTTTCTGCACATTTACTAATTCCATCATTCTTCCAGACTGGAGCCAACATCTTACAAATCCCTTTAGAACTGATGTGCGCTGCTCCATGCGCCATCGTTACCACCGCAAGCACATACGCATCAGGCAACATCCAACGCTGCTGTTCCGACAAATCGATCCAACATCCACTCGAGTCCAATTTACCTGTTTTCTCTTTCCATGCAAGCTTTTCCTCTTCAGTCGCTTCATCCTGAATCACTTTCACACTTTCTACTGTGTCCTCACACATTCCCGATTCAGCAACCCACCTTGCAGACGTTGCCACATACATGCCACTCATCGTATTCCTAGCTGTCTGTTTAGCTGTCTTATCAGCAAAAGCATTTCCACGACCAACATCATCCGTGATTGCTCGATGAGCACTGCACTTCACAATCGCAACTTCCATTGGTAAGGTTAGAGCTTCCAACAAGTCATTGACTAGCTGACCATGCTGGATCTTAGTCCCATGAGACGTAATAAAACCTCTTTCCTTCCACAATCGACCAAAACTATGCGCTACGCCGAACGCGTACTGACTATCTGTGAACACATTCACTCTATTTCCCTTAGCTAAAACACACGCTCTAGTCAATGCAATTAATTCTGCAGCTTGGGCAGAATTCTGACTCACTCTTGCAGTCTCCACAATCGTACTCAAAGTTGTTACTGCGTAGGCAGCTGTTACATCACCATTCTCCAATTTAAAACAGGACCCGTCAACATACAACGTGCCATCTGGGTCTGACAACGGAGTGTCTTTAAGATCAATCCGTCCTTTTGTCTCCTCCTCAGTTCTAAAACAACAGTCATGTGGTTCAGAATCACTCGACTCCTGACTAGTCGGCAACAGTGTTGCTGGATTCAATACATTGCATCTTTTAATCTGAATATGACTTGCTAACAGAGTCAACTCATAGCCTGATAATCTAGCACTGGTGAGATGCTGTGTCTTTGTTCGGTTCATGAGTGTATCCACGGCATGTGGAACCATGACCACTAGCATGTTGTTCATAACCAAACCAGCAGATTGTCGAATGGACACTGCAGCTGCTGCTGTAGCTCTCAAGCAACTTGGCAACGCTCTGGCTACCGGATCTAATGTTGATGAGAAATACGCACAAGGGCGTTGTTTATCACCAAATCGTTGCGTCAGAAGACTTAATGCACAACCTTCTCTCTCATGAACATAGAGTGTAAATGGCTTACTGTAGTCAGGTGTTCCCAACACCGGAGCTGAACACAGTGCATTTCGTAACTCAGAAAAGCTCTGCTGACATTCGGCAGACCATGGTACCGGACTCGGAACACCTTTCCCAGTCAAGGCCACCAATTATTTTGCCAAAAGCGAAAAATTTGGGATCCATTGCCTACAGTATGAGGTGATACCTAAAAATGCACGCACTTCTCTCTGTGTGTTAGGAACATTCATTTGCGTAATTGATTTTATTCTCTCTGGGGTCAACCTTCTTCCCTCCTTTGACAAGAGATGACCTAGGTAGGTCACTTCTTGACAACAATATTGCATTTTGGAAGGTGACACCTTGTGATTTAAATCAGACAAATGATGCAGTAGAGAAATTGTAGCTGATTTGCAGGTTTCCTTGTCATCGGCAGCCACTAGAAGATCATCTACATATTGCACCAAGGCAGAACCAGGAGGAAGTACAAAAGAATCTAACTGACTTTTTAATGCCTGACTGTAAATGGATGGGCTTTCACAATAGCCTTGTGGAGCACGTTTAAACCTGAAGCTTCGGCCTCCTAAAGAGAAGCCGAAAATGTCTCTGCTTTCTTCGGCTATCGGAATGCTGAAAAAGGCATTCTTCAAGTCAATTACGGAAAACCATGTAGCTGTGGCAGGAATCAACGTTAACAACGCAGTAATGTCTGGAACCACAGGAAACTGTGGAACCACAATTTTGTTAACCTCTCTAAGGTCAATTACAAATCTGTAGACTGGAGGTTTTGAAGGGTCAGTGCGTTTTAGAATTGGCAGTACAGGACTGTTACAGACATTTCCCCTAGTTTCTTCTATTACGTCTTTTGAATCAAATCTTGCACTATCAATAAGAGCGCACGTTCGCCTTCACTAGAGATCTTATATTGTGGGATTCGTGGGAATTTGACATTTGCCTTCAAAGTTACTACATAAGGAGGAATTTCCAAAAGACCTACATCGTTAGGACCAGTCGCCCAAAGAGTATCAGGGAGAGAACGCAGCTCCAGTGGGAGCGCATCCATTGACAAGTACATTGGGGAGATGATTCTCTTACCTAATGTAAGCTGTACTCCTGACGGAGAACAGTACAATGTCGCATACAGGCGTTTTAACAAGTCTAAACCAAGCAGATTTTCATTACAACCGGTCGTCAAAATCAAAGGTGCTTTCAATTGACAAGGACCAACAGAAATAGACAACGGACCAGAAACAGGGTTGTGAACAGGGGCGCCTGAAAAAACTACTGAAACATTTGTTAAGCCGGACAAAGGTGCGCCAGGGAGTTTTGCATGTATGATAGAACTTTTTGCTGCACCAGTATCCAACAGAAATGGTTCGACTACACCTGATGTAGCTACTGCGACATAAGGCCCACTCTGATCTACTGGAACTGATACTACTCCCTCTCTTTGTCCATGGCTGTCCTAGTACTCATTTTGCTGAAATTCCTCACTAACTTCACAATAATCCTCAACGTGATACTGTTGAGATCTAGTTGGCTGTACAGATTGTCCATTTCGCTGATCAAAATAATTAGAAGGGCGATCATTCGTTTGTGGAGGCATAGCACCTCGTCCTCGACCTCTAGAAGGTTGGGAAAAACCACCACGACCTCTCTGAGCTGCAGCATTATTATTTTGTGCTAGCACTGTACACTCATTCTTGTAATGACCTTCCTTTTTGCAATAAGCACATTGATTCCACTGGTATTGCGGTCTCTGAGAACCGTAATCGGTCCTCTGGTATGGCCCTTGCTGTGAGTTTGTCTGATTCGTGCGGGGCGGATATGCCTGCTGTAAAAGGACTTTACTTTTTAAATCTTTTGTTTTCTTTTCTGATTTTTCTGTCTCTTCTTTATCCCTATTTTCGTAGTACTGGGCAGTCGCAAGTATTTGCGCAGTCGTAGAGACAGCCCACGCACTTTCAGAATCTTTTAATTTATTACTAAGCTCTGGTAGCAAATTGTGCACAAATTTATCAACAAATAATCTCTGACCTCCTTCCGTGCTCATATCCTGACCACTGTGATCTACGAAAGTTTCCTCAAATCTAGTGAAAAAGTCGGAAACGCTTTCGTCTTTCTTCTGCCGGCATGCGGACAATTTGTCCCAGTTAACGCGCAATGCTGGCATCAGAGTTTTCATTAAATCGATTATCCTACCAGGCAAATTAGCAATTAGAGGTTCGGGTTTAGAACCACCAATTTGTTGACCATCTGCCGCTATTATAGCCGGCCAATCACCACCTAGAGCAACTGGATGATTTTCTCTGCGAATTTTAGTCCAGATTGGTTGCGGTACTACATTGCCAAATAACATGTCAATGTCCGCTAAATTCATTACGCAAGCTTGAACCGTCTGAGTCAGCTCTTTGTAATATCCAGCGGGATTTTATTTTTTACGCGGATCTGGCAAGGCCTGCTTCACTGCTAACACTTCAGCTCGCTTCCACGGAATGTGTATCCACACTCTTTGGAATTGCGCTGGAGCGGCCTCAATACCACGCACTGCATCAGCTTGAACGGCTTCGCGCTATATTGGCGGAACCTCCCTCATAGGATATTGACGACCTTTATTTGCGCTACCTTTCTCTAAGTCCCTTGGTGAACGGAGGGAAGGATCAAACCTGAAACCTAAAATCAATTCCATTGCTTCTTTTATCTCTTGATCGACTATCATACCTGCAGCAAATTTTTGTTGAACATGAATTAATTCATCCGGAACTTGTTCAGAATCGTTCTCCTCCCACTCCTCACGTAAAAGTGAACACATAACATCAAACACATAGCGTTGTGTCGGTTCATTCCATTGCATAAATGTATCTAATACATCTCGTACTTCATACCTTCCAACTTTCGAAATCCATCTAAGAGCTGTAGAATCTAATATTCCTTGTTCCTCAACACTAGGAAGCTGACTACGTCTCTGAACAGATCCAGAGGCGGGACTCCTACTCAGAGTTTTGTAAAAGGGAGATAGAATATTAGAGACAGATTCAGTGATTCTCCAACGAACAGAAAGCGGAGTCATATAGCTTGAGGAAGTTTGAAGCAGAGTAGTAGTTGGGACAGAAGAAACAGCAAGAGTAGGAGTAGCAGGCAAAGTAATTTGTGAAACAACAGGTATAAGCGGTGCAGGCATAGACAGAGGAGCTGGCAACCC
The DNA here is from genome assembly GCF_964263255.1 of Lissotriton vulgaris. Classification (NCBI taxonomy): domain Eukaryota; kingdom Metazoa; phylum Chordata; class Amphibia; order Caudata; family Salamandridae; genus Lissotriton; species Lissotriton vulgaris. The sequence goes on along the minus strand of NC_141691.1, from coordinate 64,304,957 downwards.
TGGAAGAGGGGGTGCCGGAGGAACATTGTTAACCACAGGGAGTGCAGGAGCTTGATTCTGGGGAACAGGGGCAGGTATACCAGGCTGTCCAGCAACCGGTAACACAACATTTGGCAGAGGTGGAGCTGTAGCACCCTGCGCATACGGTGGAGGTGATCTCAATAAGTAAGACAACATGGGATCCTTTTCAGGGTCCTCTTCTGTCTTAGCAGTATTCAATGGCAAGGCAGGGTAACACTTGTCTATCGCTAAATTACGCTCTCTATCGGCTACCTCCATCGCTTTCTCAGAGTCTTTGAGTTGCAGCTGCTTGGCAGACTGTTCTAAAGTCAACTCTTGTTCTTTTTGCTCTTTCTTCAATTTTTTAGTCTCTCTCTGTTTGGATTCTTTTCGCCAACAACGGAAAGAATCAAACATTGCCAGCCTGGCTTTCTTCTTAAACAACTATATTTCTAAATTATCGAGAATTGCAGGTTCAAAACTACCATGTAGTGGCCAACTAAGGACACCATCTTTCTCCATGTAGCGGATCCATACCTCATTTTAAGATATAGGACCCACACCGTGCTTACAGTAAAGATCATAAAGAGGAGTTCCAATCGGAGGAACCGGACACGAGTCCTCCAACCGGGAATCCTTGTTGCAACCAAAACATGAAATCATACAGTTTTTCCGACTTACCATTTTATAAACCGGAACACAGAACAAACACAAACAAAGGTGCGCACTCGAACTGAGAACTTAGGCCTACCAAAGTGAACTAATGTATCGATACCCAAACCAAACCAAAAGATTATCGTAACAAGAACAACCAGTGATAATCTTACGAAACCAAACCAAACAAATGAACTAAAAGGATTATCCAAACAAGAGCAAAAAACCCTTATGAGGTAACCAAACAACTAGCAACCACTTAATACTTAACTGAGGCACTGAAGACGTCACCAAGGAGAAACCCGTCACGTCTCGCCGTACTAAGGTCTGCACCTCGGGTCCAAGACAGTCAAGGCAGCGGACCACTGCAGCCGTCTGAACGGGAACCCTCGTGGAAGAGAACGTCGGGCCACTTTTGCGATATGCCGGGATCGATGAAGTGGGGCGCCTCCCTCTGGAATCTTCACACGAAGCTTCTCGAACTCTTCAGGCTTTTGGACCGGTACCGAATGACGTCGCCCCACATTGGGTGCCAATTGGAGTTCTGGACTTTTATTAAGGTCCAGAGGTGTCAGGGACAATACCCGAAGACCCCTGAGTTCTACCTGTCTCGGTGCACAAATAAACAGAAACACGGGCTTCTCGATGGTGGCGTCAAAGACCAAAGGTTTATTACTGCAGCGACACAGAAGTCACAGAAACTACACACGGGCAGATTCTAGGAGCCTGTTCGATTTGCACTTAGTTGGTTGCTCCTTAAATACAAATTTTTTAGCTGGGGGCAACATTCTCCACATACTAGTACGTCTCTTAAACTTTATGTCCTAAACAATAAATATTTGGCGTTAAACAGGGATCGTCAACAATTTTCTGATGTCAAAACATTACGAATGAGAGGTTCCCACTGTTCGATCATAATTCCATGTCATCTTTTCATTCAAGAGCCGGACCGCCTCATCGTAAATTTCGTTACCTCCCCCTAATAAAGGCCCAGAAGGAAAGGAGCAGAGCCAGGTGCAGAAGATAGAAAAGCAGGATAAGAGATGTTTGTGGGTCGTAAATGGGCAAGGCTACCAACTTCGGCCGCCTAATCATGATCAGGCCAACGAGCACGAGAACCAGTATAGCAGGACTGGCCTCAGGCAGAGGAGGCAGCTTTTGCCGAGTCATGCGGCCACAGCGTTTCTGTCCTAAGGTGCACGTGTCACTAGCAAGGTGAATCGCCGGCTAAAGCCTACGTGTCCTTAAGTGAAATGAGGTGATCAGAGGTCACTGTGTGTCCATTGACTATGTGAGGGCAAGAATACAAGATGGATGCCATAATCTAAAATGGATGCCATCGGTGCACCGGAAATGTGCTTGTAACAGGAGTGCTCTTGCTCGTAGCATAGCGAAAACACCAGGATGTACTATATGGATCATTTACGGTTCACTGGTACCGAAATTATGGATTTACGACAATGTCGAAAACACGGGTTCGAATCGTCACGGAACCTCACGCCCAGCCTCGACAAAGCTCACGATTATTTTGAGCTGCTTAACGAGTTATAGAATTTGAGCTTAAACTCTGGCATCTGCTTTATTTATATCTGTAAGTGCTTCCTGTTGAGCTTTAATTTTTGTGACAGGAGCACTGTGCCAGAAAGAATCCTGCCCTGCATATTATCAATGAAGATGCTTCCGTTCCGCCGTGGATCATGAAAGTTTTGACATTTTCGCGTTCTGCACGGAACACGAAAATGCTGAAGTTTCGCACGTTGCGCGAGCGGAACGGAATGTGCAGCCCACACCTACTTAAAACCACGCTACAGGCGAAAGTGCTTAAAACCACGCTACAGGTGAGAGTGCTTACAACCATGCTACAGGTGAGAGTGCTTACGGCCATGCTACAGGTGCGAGCGCTTACGACCATGCTACAGGGGAAAGGGCTTAAACCACGCTACAGGCAAGAGCGCTTAGAACCACACTACAGGCGAGAGCGCTTAAAACCACGCTACAGGCGAGAGCACTTACAACCATGCTACAGGTGAGAGCGCTTACAACCATGCTACAGGTGAGAGCGCTTACAACCATGCTACAGGTGAGAGCGCTTACAACCACGCTACACGTGAGTGCTTAAAACCACGGTACAGGTGAGAGTGCTTAAACCACGCTTCAGGTGAGAGCTGTAGTAAAGGAAAGATGCAGAGTCCACTTGATAGGTTAAGATCCTTTATTGCAGGTTCCTGCCAGGTTAGATAGACAGGTTAAGTTGTAAGGTAAACCCCACCAGGAGCCAGCTGTTAGCAGCTCAGCCTCAGATGACCAACTGCCCAGTAAGTAATAGAAAGGCACAGTCAGCTAGAGAAACACCCTGGCATTCTATGATGTCATAGATAACGTAGTACAGTCTAGCCAGAGAAGAACAGTGGAGAGGACATTTACTACACATCCTCTTCCCTTATGGAGTAATAGCAGAATAAAGGAATGATCGGCAACAACACCTCAAATGCAACAAACAGCAGGGAAGTACACAAATAAGAAGAACCAAAAGTAAGAGTGTACAACATGAGATGACGTTAGCATGAGGTATCATTAGGAGAGAAAAGAACATAATGGTGATGGTGATGGTGATGTCATAGATAACGTAGTAAGGTCTAGCCAGAGAAGAACAGTGGAGAGGACATTTACTACAAGAGCGCTTAAACCATGCCACAGGTGAGAGTGCTTACAACCATGCTACAGTTGAGAACGCTTACAACCATGCAACAGCTGAGAGTGCTTAAACCATGCTACAAGTGAAAGTGCTTACAACCACGCTACAGGTGAGAGTGCTTACAACCACGCTACAGGTGAGAGTTCTTAAACCACGCTACAGGTGAGAGTGCTTAAACCACGCTAGAGGTGAGAGTGCTTAAAACCATGCTACAGGTGAGAGCGCTTACAACCATGCTACAGGCAAGAGTGCTTAAACCATGCTGCAGGTGAGGGCGCTTACAACCATGCTACAGGTGAGAGTGCTTCAACCACGCTACAGGTGAGAGTGCTTACAACCACGCTACAGGTGAGAGTTCTTAAACCACGCTACAGGTGAGAGTGCTTAAACCACGCTAGAGGTGAGAGTGCTTAAAACCATGCTACAGGTGAGAGCGCTTACAACCACGCTACAGGCAAGAGTGCTTAAACCATGCTGCAGGTGAGGGCGCTTACAACCATGCTACAGGTTAGAGTGCTTAAGCCACACTATAGGTGAGAGCGCTTAAAACCATGCTACATGTGAGGGTGCCTAAACCACGCTACAGGTGAGAGCGCTTAAAACCATGATACAGGTGAGAGCGCTTACAACCACGCTACAGGTGAGAGTGCTTACAACCATGCTACAGGTGAGAACGCTTGCAACCATGCTACAGGTGAGAACGCTTGCAACCATGCTACAGGTGAGAGTGCTTAAACCATGCTACACGTGAAAGTGCTTACAACCATGCTACAAGTGAGAGCTCTTAAATCCACGCTACAAGTGAGAGTGCTTACAACCACACTACAGGTGAGAGTGCATAAAAGCATGCAACAGGTGAGAGTGCTTACAACCAGCTACAGGTGAGAGTGCTTAAAAGCTCCCAACACTCCCTCCCAAACACCTTAACGTTGGAAACTCCAGGGACGGTGACTGTGTGGGGGTCACGGGTGGTGACGCCACTTCAGCCACGCTCCTCCCCTCATGTGCTTTCAGGTGTGCTGTCCTGCTCGGGGTATTGATTGCAATGTTGGCTCTCTCTTAAATCTGAAAAGACGAGAGCACTATGTGCTCTTTTGATTACCCCTCACACATTAAAAAGTCCTTTAGTGTCATGCTTCATCATGGGGGTCTTCCCGTCCCTCTAACGGGGCGGGGCGTGCTGCGACCTACGAGCTACGCGGGAGCACTCAGTTATTGTGACAGAAGGCTATGTGTCAGTGCAGGAGGTGTCAGTGAAGTGTAGGGACCTAATATGTGAGTGAAAAAGAGAGAATAGAAAGGTTAAAAATTCCCTGGCTAGTAGAAAAAATATATTTTATTCGCTTCTCTAGCTGGGAATGTTAAGAAGGGGGTTTTGAGGTAGAGCAGTAGCTTACTACCAGGTCGACATGTTTCATAAGCAGTTCCCTACTGCTTACTCATCAGGACCATCTAATGGTCCCTACTCCACAATGCTCGGTTCTAGAAAAGTAAGCCTAAAGTCCTACAAACAAGCAGCAAAAATAGGCTGCCTATTTGAGCTTCAGGGCATGAGCTGGCCCTAGTGAAGCATGGTAAATTTATCAATATTGTCAAAAATATTGACCTATTGTGGTCTCGGATAGAACGCTGCGTTCGGCTCCCTTGCTCCCCAAAGACAGAAGACAAGAAATACAGACAAGACAAGACAAGGCAAGACAGAAGCGCAGAAAAATCGCCCATGGGAGTAATGACACGGGGCAGCAAGGCCAAAATATGACGGTAATTAACCTTTCTACAAGACTTTTAACTGTACATGAGAACGATGTATTGTCATTGGGGTTATCCTTTTGTCCATCTACCAACTTCAATTACGCTCAGACCAGGATTGATTTATTTTATTTCTCACGAAAATTTAAACTTAAAAAGTGGTTTGAAACACATGGGTCTAGATCATCTGTAGATAGCACAGTTGCCAATCCTAGGAATTTAAACTCGGACGATGTGGAACTTTTGGAGCTAATATCATCAGGAGCAATTGAGAGTGATGATTTTTCTGCGCTTCTTTCTTGCTTTGGCTTGTTTATTCCTCTTGGCCTTCCCCGATTTCCACTGCCTCTTCCAAAGGGGAAGAGGCAGAAGAAATCGGGGAAGGCCAAGAGGAATAAACAAGCCAAAGCAAGACAGAAGCGCAGAAAAATCGCCCATGGGAGTAATGACACGGGCAGCAAGGCCAAAATATGACGGTAATTAACCTTTCTACAAGACTTTTAAATGTACATGAGAACAATATATTGTCATTGGGGTTATCCTTTTGTCCATCTACCAACTTCAATTACGCTCAGACAAGGATTGATTTATTTTATTTCTCACGAAAATTGAAACTTAAAAAGTGGTTTGAAACACATGGGTCTAGATCATCTGTAGATAGCACAGTTGCCAATCCTAGGAATTTAAACTCGGACGATGTGGAACTTTTGGAGCTAATATCATCAGGAGCAATTGAGAGTGATGATTTATTGCTAGTTGAGGTCACCAATGTAAATCCTGGAAGTAATTTTAAATCCAAATCACAATTTATTCCCCACGTTTCTTGTGAAGCGGTAGACGTATTTGAAAAGGGTGTACTTAATGACATCAAAAAACTAAGAAAAACGCGACTAAGTTACAACATGAAAAATTTGACCCTTGAACAAACACAAGCTATCCAAGATTTGAAGGAGGACAATCAGATTGTCATCCTTAATGCGGAAAATGGGGCAATGTTGTTGTGCTAGAGAAAGAAAAAATATCTGGCTGAGGGTATGAGACAATTAAATGACATAATATGTTATCAAATGTGCACCCAGTCGGATATAAAGAATGTGAAGAGCATTTTTGATGATTTGTTACAAGATTATAGGGAGAGAGGATTATTGGAATGGGATGAGTACAAATTTTTGCGATGTGATTATCCGAAAACACCTATTTTGTATCTCCTTCCGAAATTACATAAGGATGCTGTTGATCCACCGGGAAGGCCGATTGTGTCATCTATAGACTCTCTATTAGAGAATACATCCCAATATATTGATCACTATTTAAGACCGTTTGTAACCTCCCTTCCATCATATCTAAAAGATACTACCCACTTTTTGAAAACTATTGAGGGCATTGTTTGGGAATCTTCTTTCACATTGGTCACACTAGACGTGAGCAGTTTATATACTAGCATACGTCATGACTTAGGTCTAGTGGCCATAGAACATTTCTTAAAATCTAGATCAATTTCATACTTGGACCATTCCAAAATGCTGCTCAAGCTAATTGAATTTTGCTTGACAAATAATTTTTTTGTGTTTAATGACAAGATGTACCGACAGCTACAGGGCACGGCTATGGGCACCTGCTTTGCCCCTAGTTATGCCAACCTTTTCATGTGTTGGTGGGAGGAACAGGTGTCCAATCAATTAGCCGAATTTAACACCAATGTTGTCCTGTGGCTTAGGTACATCGATGATATTTTTATGATTTGGGATGGATGTACCGACAGTGCAAGAGCTTTTGTGGGCTCACTTAACAAAAATAATGTAAACCTAACATTCTCTGAACATATACACAAAACTGAAATTGAGGTCCTAGACATCCATGTAAAAATACAAGGAACTGCCATGACTACGAGCTTGTTTCGAAAGAAAACTGCAGGAAACAGCCTTCTGAATGCAAAAAGTGCACATCCAAGAAGCCTCGTGAACAGTTTACCCTATGGGGAACTGTTGCGAGCTAAAAGGAACTGCAGCACAAAGAAGGCTTATGAGGCAGAAAAGACAATCATGAGTGATTGTTTCAGGGAAAGGGGTTATAAGAACAAAACTATTGTAGAAGCATGCAAAAAGGTGGATGTCACCTCTAGAAATGAACTACTTAACCCCAACAAAATAAGAGAAGAGGAGAATAAGGTTAGGTTTATTACAACCTACTCAGGTCAGTCATTTGAGATTAGAAGGATTTTTCAAAAACACTGGCATGTTCTTTTGACCGACAATCATCTAAAACCCCATCTGAACCCTAATCCCCAGATTACCTTCAGAAAGTGTAGATCACTGAAAGATGATCTAAGTCCTAATGCTGTAATGAGTAAAGTAGAACCCAAAGTCAATCCAGGCTTTATATGTTGTGGTTCATGCAAAGCCTGTCGGAACAGCATAAACTGTAAAGAACTCACTGTTCCAACTACAGGGAGGGTCTTTACAATCAGAAAATCCCTCTCCTGTCACACAATGTACTGTGTGTACATATTGATCTGTCCATGTGAAATGTGGTACGTGGGTAGCACTACTCTAAAAGCTAAAGAAAGAGTTTTACAGCATCACAGGGCCATAAAAAACCACAATGAGCAATATCCAGTGGCCCGCCATTTCTTTGACCATCATTTTCAGAACGAAAATCTTTTGAGAATGGTTGTCATTGATAAGGTTGATCTGGGTATTCGAGGAGGAAATAAGAAACTAGCACTATGACAGATGGAGTCAAGATATATAATCGATTTCGAATGCATGAATCCTAATGGGTTAAACATTAATGAGGAGCTAGCAGTACATCTGGCATAATGATATGGAAAAACGAAAGTTGAATGCAATGATATAAATTGTCTGCTGTAGGACCCTTAATGGTCTTTCTTTTAAAACGGCTATTTTATTTTATAGGTACTGTGACGAATTTCTATGACCATGAATATGAAGTCAATCACATTTGAATGCTGAAAGAGTATTTGGTTGCCCACCATATACAGTCAATTCTGATGTTATGATCTATCCATAGAATTTCTTGGTTCAAGGCAAACTTGAGGATTATGCCCACTTGGGCTTGGACTTTAACGCGAAAACTGGTTCTTTCTTACAACTGTGATATAATATGATGAGAATGAATTGTGATCTATCGATCTAGGATTGAGATTCATTGCCCACTTGGGCGGAGTTTGAAAGGAATCTACAGGGTCCGAATTAGCTTGTGCCCACTGGGGCTTGGACTTCTGTAAAGAAAAGAAATGTCAATTCCCAATACAGTATCGATATCATACTGAGCCATACTTTGTAATATGGAATTGAATGCCCACTTGGGCTAAATTCGTTTGCTATATAACCAAGGACCACACAAATTGAACATTTTAAATAATGTCGTAGTGCCAATAACGAACTTTTCTGTAAATATCAACAGATTATAAATTGTCACTGAAATACATCAGGGATTTACTATAACAATATTGATTATGGTAAATATGATGTGGAGGGCAAATTGTCATCACTGTAACAAATTACGAGTGTCTGGTACGATATTTGTAGTGTTTGACTAGTTCAAAATGTCTGCCAAAACCAGTACCAATGCACTTGGGTGAAAGTCCACTTTTAATGTTTACGTCTTTTGGGAAAGAGTAAAAGGACACATGTTTGGTTGGAATTTGTAAACGTGATCAAGCTACATTGCGAAACGCTTAGTTTTCCTGCTGCTTAAAATAATTAAGTGCACTGCAACTCTCGAGTGTCGGAGACGTCTGTTCGACTGAATGGAAGACTGTGATGGAAATAGTGGGTGACCGGGAGCCCTACTCCGACCTACTCGTGAGCGGGACTGGTAATGTACCGGAATCTTGGTTTGAGATATATATATATATCTATATATATATATATATAACTCTAGCCTAATCGTTCTCAGGTGGTGCTCCTAAACTCTATCCCGCCTGCAAGCCTGACAGACCCCTCCTGTGCACTTTAAAAAAAATTATTTGAAACATCTCCTGTATCTTTGATGTTTGCAGACTCCTGCTTTCTCGTAAGGCTGCATCTTGAAAACATCTTGTCTGTATTTATCTTCTGTACCTTCTCTTTCACTCCTCCTGATGTCTACTGTGCAGTTCAGCCCATTGTACTCACACTGCTTTCCTTTGTGGCATTGCCTGTAACTCTTGTTTTTAGCAAACCTCTCAGCCACCCTTTGGGTATGGTTTACGCCAGAGGTCTCCAGCCTTTTCTGTAGTGAGAGCTAATTCTGATCAGTGAAAATCATCGTGAGCTAAAGAAAGGCCAAGCAACTCTGGCATTGGTGCCAGACACCCGCACGCCCAGCCTCAATGGCTTTAAGTCTAATGCCCATAAAGCCAGATGCTACGGTTTGAACAAAATATTTTGACTAGAGTTACAATGACAGGGCTTCCATGAGTGTCAGTGAGAGCGTGGTCTTTGGGGATGTATGAACATGACTGCGTATGAGTGCGATATATGTGTACAGGTGACTGAGAGACTGTAGTACGCTCCTGTTTTTGCCATATGTGGCCCGTTACATGTATAACACAAATTAGAGACATTTAAAGTGCAGGAAAGTGTTCTGTAAAAAGTTTAGAATACAGAACAGTTTTCTGCACTTTAAATTTCTCCAACTTAAAATAATTGCTTTATTTTTCACTTATAGATATATTTTTCACCTATAGATATATTTTTCACTTATAGATATGGCACTGTCTAGAGAAAATCAAACTGAAGAGTTTATGGAGTCCACAAAACTCATCCTATTTATGCTATATAAAAGTATAAACATATAAACAGTATAAGGGGTGAAAAGAAAGGCTAAGCACAAGATCTATCCTATTTAATTATCACAGAACATCAAGCTTGAATCTTATGTAGAAGCAATGCATACAGAAGAGTGCATTTACGATAAACATGTACATACAACTAGGAACAATTCTTTTTTTTACAAAGTATATTTTGATTTTTCCATCATATTTTTCTCTTGTTCTTTTTTTTATATATATATTTTGATGTTTTCAATGATTGCTATTTCACACAGATAGTGCAATGTTTACTTTACACAAACACATATGTACAAAAGACACAAAATATTATACCAAACACAATAAATTACAGTGCTATACAAACAATGTTATATGTTTTATTAAATAGGAGAAGGAGTTGGTGTGTTGGCAAATAATTCAAAGGCTGGCGGTCAATGAGAACACGACGCGCGTTTCAGTGTAACAGTCTCAACTTTCTCAAATCAAACAAATTTGTATAGCGCGCTACTCACCCGGTAGGGTCTCAAGGCGCTGGGAGGCACTTTCTCTATGTAACATTGATTTCCAATTTAAAGCAGCAACAATTGATGTTAATCTTTGAGTGTGAAGGCGTCACACAAGTTCTGTATGTCTTATTTTTGGAGACAACTAGATGTCCAAGTTGGATATTAAAATGATTTATGCATCATAAAGAGTTCCCAATAGTAGAATTATATAAAGATGTTCATCCATGCGAAAAAATGTATTAAAATGCGAGTGTTGTTCTTCAAGGGAAGGGCGAATGACGTGAATAATTGTCTCATACATAGAATGGAGGCACCGCCAGTAAAAGTTTTTATGTTGAAATGGCTACATTTTTTACCCCTTCAATAGATTTTATCGCAATTGGTGTTGGAAACCCTGCACAAAAAGTAGTCCTGTTGGTAAAAGAGAACAAGCATTGAAAATGCAATTAGTCTCGCCCTCGTTTAAGTTAAAGCAATTCTGTTTGTAATTAGATGTTTTTTTAGCTTTGCTTTTATTTGTGTTTTTCAAACTTTCATGTACATAACATGCATATGCACATGCACACCAGCCCGTGACGAACTGTGAGGAAGAGCACGAAATGCGTCGGGAGATCTATGATGTAAGGACATTGCCCTGCCTGTAGAAGCTGCTGCTTTACCCTGAATAAACGCCAGAATACTTACCTCCTGTGGTGTGGCTCTTTATATTGAGGACAACTCTTGTTGGATGTATGCATATATGTATATGTAAATGTATTCATGTATTTATATAGATATGCAGATATATATATATATATATATATATATAAAAAATTTCCCAACACACAGTTCACCAGCCGTTGCTCCACTTTGCTGCGGGTGCTACCTCAGCGTGCGGTGAAACGCGCAATCGTATTCCCCAACACCAGTCCTCAATCCTCGGAACCGCTTTCAATCGGGTGCACACAAGAGCCATCAAAGGGGGCGTCAGAGCGTAAAATAAATTTATTTTCGTTTCTGCATAAGTTGACAAAAGCGTTTCAGCATTTCCGCCTTCGTCAGAAAGTGTAGTAGAGAGTGTGTAGTAGAGAGTGTGTAGTAGAGATTGTAATATAGAGTGAGCAGTAGAGAATAATAGGGAATAGTAGAGTGTGTAGTAGAGTGTGTGTAGTAGAGTGTGTAGTAGAATGAGTAGTAGAGTGTGTGTAGTAGTGTGTGTAGTTATGTGTGTATTAGAGAGCGTGAAGTAAAGTATGTAGTAGAGTGTGTATTAGAGAGTGTGTATTAGAGAGTGTAGTAGAGTGTATGTAGTAGAGTGTATGTAGTAGAGTGTGTGTAGTAGAGAGTGTAGTAGAGAGTGTGCAGTAGAGAGTGTGCAGTAGAGAGTGTGCAGTAGAAAGTGTGTAGTAGAGTGTGTAGTAGAGTATGTAGTAGAGTGTGTATTAGAGAGTGTGTATTAGAGAGTGTAGTAGAGTGTGCAGTAGAGTGTGCAGTAGAGTGTGCAGTAGAGTGTGTGTAGTAGAGAGGTAGTAGAGAGTTTGTAGTAGAGTGTGTGTAGTAGACAGTAGTGAGTGTGTAGTATAGAATGTGTAGTAGAATGTGTAGCGCACTATTTGACTGCCTCAGAGCAGACATCGCACTTCGAAGACCTCAGATTACACAGTGCATGCACGGTTAGGCTCCTCAGAGCACACAGTCCATGCACTGCTCGACTGCCTCAGAGCACACAGCTCATACACTGCTCGACTGCCTCAGAGCACACAGTTCATGCACTGTTCGGCTGCCTCAGAGCACACAGCTCATGCACTGCTCGGCTGCCTCAGAGCACACAGCTCAGGCACTGCTCAGCTGCCTCAGAGCACACAGCTCATGCACTGCTCGGCTGCCTCAGAGCACACAGCCTATGCACACAGCACGCTACCACTCTCACTCATCCTCCTGAGGCGGAAGCCGGGAGGCCCTCTTGTATCCCTTTGCACTTTTAACTTTCAAATTGTTTACCGCTAGATTAAAATAGCGTTTTTATCTCGCAGGGTGTCAAGAATCAGCGCTCGAATAAAAAGCGTTTCTATTTTGTGTTCGAATTGCCACAAATCTGTAGCGACAGCTTACTGCTGCCTGGGCTCACTCTCAGCTGAGTGTAGACGCTGAGGGTGTGCTCCCAGGAAACCGAAGCCTCCACAGTGGCCATCCTGGGGGTAAGGAAGCGCTCTGATGCGCTCTAGTCCCATATAAAAGGGCTCTCCGCCCGCAGCTCCTCAGCACGCTACCACTCTCACTCATCCTCCTGAGGCGGAAGCCGGGAGGCCCTCTTGTATCCCTTTGCACTTTTAACTTTCAAATTGTTTACCGCTAGTTTAAAATAGCGTTTTTATCTCGCAGGGTGTCAAGAATCAGCGCTTGAATAAAAAGCGTTTCTATTTTGTGTTCGAATTGCCACAAATCTGTAGCGACAGCTTACTGCTGCCTGGGCTCACTCTCAGCTGAGTGTAGAAGCTGAGGGTGTGCTCCCAGGAAACCGAAGCCTCCACAGCGGCCATCTTGGGGGTAAGGAAGCGCTCTGATGCGCTCTAGTCCCATATAAAAAAGGACGGGCTACCTCCGCGTAGCGGACGCGCTTGCGGACACACCTGACTCACGCCCGAGTCAAGCCAGAGTCCTGCCCGTCTGCGCCCGTCCGCGACAGGACGGGGCTAGGGGCCATGGTCTCCACCCCTCCAACACCGTCTCGGGAACGGACTGACAAACTCAGGTATTCGTCTCAGACCTTATTAAATCTAAGGCCATCCTCACTGATAGAATGCATTACAGAGTCCTGGCCATGCCCAGAAGGACCTTTTTCCTGTATTAACTGTCATTACCAAGCTTATCATGACATTCCGACCCCTGAGTCGAGGAAAGAGAACACTACATCTTCAAATGGTCTAAAGAGCTTTCTCCTGAAAGTACGCTCCCTCCCTAAACATTACCTGGAAGTATGGGACCTTGTTCACACACTACAGCCTGATATTTGCTTTCTGACGGAAACTTGGCTTAAACCCCACATAATTCCTGTAATAGCACTTGGATTCCCTTTAGGATATAAATTCCTACATTTGGATCGCCCAGAAAAGATAGGAGGTGGGCTGGCAATTTTGTATAAAGAACATCTAAAAGTCAACATACTAGAACAAAAATACAGCTCACTATTAGAAACAATGATTTTTAAGGTTTGTTCTACCGCTAAAAACTCCTGGAAAGGAGCACTGGTTTACCGCCCTCCGGGACCCAATCCGGCCTTTACTATCTCCCTTTTGGAGCTGTTAGCCCCACATCTTAAAGCAAAGGAAGATTTTATTCTCCTCGGAGATTTTAACATCCACGTTGACAACCCCACACTCCCAGAAACCCAATCTCTACTTGCAAGCCTATCCACCTTAGGTCTCGAATTACAAAATAGTGGACCCACACTCATAAGGGGTCATTCTCTGGATCTAATTTTCTCAAATTGCCCCAAAGTCCGATGTCAACCAGCAACTCAGATAAATTGGTCAGACCACCTCTTAGTGGAATTTTCTTTATTGGACATGAATAAACCCCAACAAAAACACACTCTCCTGCCTATCAAAGTAACGGCGGAAGAGATGCATAAGGTGTGGAAACAGCCAATTCTAACCAACTCGGACAATGTGGAGTCCGCACTATCTAAATGTAATAACTCGCTTAAAGAAGCAATAGACACTCTAGCCCCTTTAAAACTCCACAAACAATATCCCTGAACCCTGCAAGAAATTTGGTACACTGAAGCTTTAAGAACAGAGAAGCAGGGATGTAGAAGGGTAGAAAAAATATGGAGGAAAGACCGGACAGAAGAAAATAAGAAAGTATATCAAGACGCCCAAACAAAATATTATAAAAACATAAAGCAGGCCAGGAAAAATAGTCTCACACAGCAATTAGCTGAGGCCGGCAACTCCTCTAAGGAATTATTTAAAATCTTACAGGCTTTTACCAAACTAGAGGCCTGCGTAAGTCCCGGCGACTTTTCTCAGTCCTTATGTAACGACATTTCTCTGTTTTTTGAAAACAAGATCAACCTGATCTATGACAAAATAATGAAGACTTCCAGTCAAGGGAACAACATCCTAACCCCCTCCCCTTCGCCCGCAAACGGACATAATTCACTCATGACCTTTCCGACAGTTGGGGATTCAGACCTACCTCTCCTCATTAGCCACATAAAATCAGGCTCCCCTGACGATTTCTTGCCAACAAAAATGATCGCCTCCCTGAGTGCCCTGCTTGGCCCTCAAATTCTATCAATCATAAATTTATCTTTAAAGGAAGGACAGGTGCCTATGGAGTGGAAGAAGGCGGTGGTGAACCCTATTTGTAAGAACGCAGCACGTCCTTGGACCGATCTCTCAAACCTCCAACCCATCTCTCTCCTGCCATACCGTAGCACAATGACTGAGAAGTATGTGAACAGCCATCTTTCCAACTACATCCAGACAGTGGAGGGTCTAGACCACTCTCAATCTGGGTTCAGACCACACCACAGCACCGAATCTGCCCTCCTCTCAGTGACTGATATCATCAGGATGTCATTGGATGGAGGGGGCTCTATGATTCTGGTGCTGTTGGACTTATCCGCTGCCTTTGATACGGTGTCACATGAGATACTTCTCGGGCGTTTGAGAGAGGTGGGTTTAGGAGGCATGGCTCTGTCCTGGCTTGAGAGCTTTCTCTCAGGTCGTCTGCAAGGTGTCAGACTGGGCTCCCACTATTCCACCTCAAGGGAGCTCACCAGGGGAGTGCCACAGGGCTCATGCCTAAGCCCCACACTATTCAATGTGTATGTGGCCCCCTTGGCAGACATCGTGAGAGCCTATGGGTTCACCCCGATCTTGTATGCTGATGACACCCAACTCCTGTTCCCTTTTCAGACCCTCACCCCCGCACTACAAAAATCTTTTGCAGATGGCATGAGGGCAGTAGCGGACTGGATGGCATCAAATTGCCTCCATTGTAATGTAAACAAGACTGAGGTCATGCTGTTCGGAGAGGCCACTCTTCTATGGTCTCCAGAATGGTGGCCCTCAGATCTTGGATCTGCACCAAAACCAAAACAGTCAGTACAAAACCTCGGAGTACAGTTAGACCAGGCACTACTGTTGAAAGAGCACACTAATCAAGTTGCTGGATCCTGCTTCCGTGTCATTGGACTCCTACGTCGAGTCTTCCCATTCCTGCCTGACAACTACAGGAAGACACTGGTTCAGACCTTAGTCATCAGAAGACTTGATTACTGCAATGGCTTGTACATCTCAGCCAATGAGGAACAACTAAATACACTACAAGTGGTGCAAAATACTGCGGCGAGACTTGTTCTCAATGCCCAACCTAGGACCCCATCACGTCCACTTCTGACCAAACTCCACTGGCTGCCGATTAGAAAACGTGTTCAATTCAAAATCCACTGCACAATACATAGGTGTCTGTTTGGCACCGGTCCCAAATATTTGACCGAAAAATTCAACCTCTATTGCCCAGGGCGCTCTCTGCGTTCCAGCAGCCAGCAGCTACTAGAGGTTCCCAGAATAAAGAGAGCCAGACAAGGAGGTTGAGCTCTCTCTCATAAAGGCCCCATTCTTTGGAACTCACTCCCTCTCGCCCTGAAACAAACCACCAACCATCTGTCCTTTAGGAAACTTCTAAAAACCCATCTATTCTCTACATCCTAAAAGAAAAGATCAGCTATATCACAGCGTAAACATCTTGACTAGGCTCTATCTGGTAGAAGCACAAGCACGGAGATACCCCTACGGGGGTCGAGTCCGGCGTTATATAAGAACATAAATAAATAAAATAAAAATAAATATGCACTGCTCGGCTGCCTTAGAGCACACAGCTCATGCACTGCTCAGCTGCCTCAGAGCACACAGCTCATGCACTGCTCAGCTGCTGCAGAGCACATGGTGAGTCAGGCAGGAGTGAAGGACCTGGGCGTGGACCGACTTCAGAGGAAAAGGTAACTCTGTGACCTGGAAACAGAAGAAGCTGTCCCTGTGGGAGAAGCTGCAGGAGGGGACGGGGTCATAGGTGAGCAGCAAATGGAAGTCCAGAGCCAGTGGGGATGAGTTGAGGCGACGCCAAGGCTTGTAATGAACTCTTAGTTAGAGGAGCAGCCGAGAGCTAACATTGTAGATACGAGTCTGTGACAAGGGCTCTGGCTGTGTTTGTTCTTGATGGGCGGGACGGTGGGGCTCCTTCTCCGTGCAGAGACAGACACACCTGCACCCAATGGAGTCTGTGACGAGGACTCGGGCTGTGTTTGTTCTTGATGGGCCGGGGGGCTCGTGTTCCGTGCAAAGAGAGACACCTGCACCCAATGAGTTCTGTGACGAGGACTCGGGCTGTGTTTGTTCTTGATGGGCGGGGGGGGGGGGGCTCGTGCTCCATGCAAAGACAGACACACCTGCACCCAATGGAGTCTGTGACGAGGACTCGGGCTGTGTTTGTTCTTGATGGGCCGGGGGGCTCGTGCTCTGTGCAAAGAGAGACACCTGCACCCAAAGGGGTCTGTGACGAGGACTCGGGCCGTGTTTGTTCCAGATGGGCGGGGGGCTTATGCTCCGTGCAAAGACAGACATACCTGCACCCAATGGAGTCTGTGAGGAGGACTCAGGCTGTGTTTGTTCTTGATGGGCGGGGGGGGGGCTCGTGCTCCATGCAAAGACAGACACACCTGCACCCAATGGGAACCTTACAAGAAAACATGTTTGCATCCAGGGCACAAGTCCTAAACGAGCACGGTATGTCGATTTGTTATCTTTATGGGTCCATGTGTTTAAAACACATGGCCCTGTAAAGATAACAAATCGCTTACGACCGCCGTAATGCAGGCAAGGCCGTCCAAGTGGGATGGCCAAAAAAGAAAAAAGGGTACGCCACACTAACCTCTTTACCAATGGCTGGCCACTGGTGACGCCGGATAATGGAAACGAGGGGCGGGGCTTTAAGCCCGCTAGTGAAATCTCCCCAATATCACTTAATCTCGCCAGCGAGACTGTGCATGTGCGCAGTCTTACGCTAGGCTTCGCCCTAAAAATATGATGGAAAAATAAAAAATATATTTTGTAATAAAAAGAATTGTTCCTAGTCATATGTACATGTTTATCGTATATGCACTCTTCTGTATGCATTGCTTCTAGTAAAGATTCAAGCCTGATGTACTGTGATAATTAAATAGGATAGATCTTGTGCATGGCCTTTCTTTTTACCCCTTATGGTACCTTTCCCAACAGCTAGCAAGATACATTGTTTTCAGTAGATGACCCCTTTTTTGTGTAAAATTTGTATTTATTGTATATCAAGCAAAAAAATGAGAAATGAAGAGAGAGAAAAGACAGAAGAAAAACGGGCGGCAGATCCGCAGCATCCCCCATTAAAGGGACCTGTAGGAATCATAAACAGAGGCACTTGGGATAACAAAGGACATCAGTCTGGGCAATCCTTAAAGACAGTGCTTGCCAGCGAGAAGCAAGGAAATCAAAGTCAGCCGCTCCTTGATGCATCGGCAGCCCTTTCCAAAGTGATGGCCACTCCCATATAGTCGGATTGTTGCGAAAGCCCCCGGGCAATCAATAGCCTCCATCAGCTATGCGGAGCCACAACAAGTAATAAACAACACCCCCAACTTCCCCCCCACCAAACACCCCTCCCCCCCCCCAGGTGGTGGCGCCCACACATATTTTCAATCTCAGTCCCTCGATCATACAGTCAAGTTAAATCTGGAAAAGGTGAAGGGCACGCAAGGCAGATGGGCATACCGCAGAGGGCAAACCCCGTGACAAAAAGCGAACCAGAGGGTCCCACCGAAACATAACATTCTTAAAGTTGCCCAAGAAGATGTCCGCCATTCTCTCCATGCTCAATAATCTCCACAGCCTCGCGTGCCATAATGACATAGCTGGGGCCGTCTATTTCTTCCAGCAGCTAGCGTAAGCTTAGCCGCTCCTAAGCAGAGCCATATAATATGTTTATCCGCCTTCATTTGGTGTTCCAATATCGGATCCCAAAGGCCCAGGATGACATAGGACAAAGAATCCGGGATTGGATACCCTAATATGTCCTTGATATGAGACAAGATTTCGGCCCAGAACGGCCGGATGACCGGGCAGTCCCACCAAATGTGGCGGAAGTCTCCCAACAATCCACAGCCCCTCCAACACCGGTCCGAAGAAGCCGGGAATATGCAATGCAGTTTTGATGGGTAGAGGTACCAATCTAGCATGGTTTTAAGATGGGCATCCCGCAGGTCCACAGAGTGGTTGTGAGCCACAATATCCCGCCAGAGGCCTTTCCATTCTTCCCCGGCTATGTCTCGACCCAGGAGGACCTCCCAGTGGTCCATGTAGCGGGGACGAGGAGAGACCACAGTAGTTAGCAAGAGTCTATACCAGAGGTCTTCAAACTTTTGTGTGCCGAGACCCCCCCTGTCAACATTTTCAGTCATAAGGACCCCCTCCTGACAAACATTTCTAAACCTGTAGGCAGAGCTTCTGGAATTGCGAGGCAGGTGAGGACCAAATTACACGGAAGGCTTGACTAAATTGTGTGAGAGGAAAATGTAAAATGTTATGTGATGCCACGTTAGTTTGGGATAGAATTGCTTCATTATTTTGAAATTTTTTTGCTCACAATAAAACAGTACCAGTTTACAACCAAAATACAGCAATTAACATCAGAAAGATGTCTAGTCAACCTTTGTGATGGGCCTTCCACTCCGCAGGAATACGTGCTGCCATATTAGTAGCTCACCTGGCCCTGTCCGGGAGCAGCAGGGGTCCCTAAAACCCTGCCCTCTGTGGATGAGAAGAGTGCCCATGTGAGAGCAGGGTGAGCGATGCATCAGTATGAGAGTAGGGAAAGAGGAGTGACTGCAGGGTGAGTGAGGTGGCCATATGAATTTGAGTGTGGATATAAGTGCAGAGTGGGATGAAAGAATGCATGGTTAATGATGGGCTTGTTTGAGCGAGTTGCAAATTGAGCAGTGAGGGGGCAGGTGAATGAGGTGTCACATGAGTGCAGGATGAGTGCAGATGAGTAGCGTGACTGCAGGTTGAGGTACAGGGAGAACAACGCAAGTGCATTGTGATTGCAGAGTGATCACTGTGAGTGCAGGGTGAGAGGGTGAATGATGTGAGTGCATGGTGATCAGTGTGAGTGCATTGTGATCACTGTGAATGCAGGGTGAGCATGAAAGTGAAGTGCTAGAATGAGGAGTGAGTTCTCTGAATGCAGGGTGCATTTCCAGACACTTGAAGTAACTCAACATATTATTGACTGTGGCGTAGGGTTTAAGATATAGGTTAAACTATTGCTATTATGACATTAATCAGGGATCGAGGGTGGAGGAAATAAATATTCTGATCTTGCAACATACTTCCAGTCCTATGGTTAGGGTTGCCTGCTCAATATTTTGATGTCCCAGACAGTACAAAAATAAGCAGTCACGTAAAGCTGTATATTTCAGCACTCATCTGTGCATACTTGGAACAGCAAATATAAATAGAAAGCACTTTTAATTGTGTTCTAGGGCTGCCTCAATGATCCATGACTGATAAAGGGAACAGAGACCGAAAAGTCACATTACGAATGTATTTATTTATGCGTTTTTATATAGCGCGGACTTTACCCGAAGGTGTCAGAGTGCTTCACAATGTATTTCATGAAAAGAAATAATAAAAAGTAGAATTGCCAGAAGAAAAAAATACCAGCCATTTCTCTTGTAACACACTGTTTGCTACCCTCACATTTTGTTTGCTTTATATACTTGCACAAGTGCCACCATTGCCTACGAAACGTTTGTTCTTGTGTTTGAGTGTGCCATTTATTGCAGTAGTATACCTCTACTTTTACTTTGTTCGCTTTTGTAACCTGCACACATATCAATTTTTTCCTCCTGTAATGTACCGTTTGCTACCTCTTGTATTTTGGTTGCTCACTATTGTCACTTTTGCCTCATGTAACTTAACGTTTGCTTTTGTAGTTTGTTCACTTGTAATTTTCTCCTCATGTAACATTACTGTTCCTATTCTCACACTATTGCAGTAAATGTAAAATACAAATGTAAGGGAAAGGCTGAGTTGGGGCCCAGGGGGTACGGGAACTATAAAAAAAAAAAAAACTAAGCCTCAGTGACCAGTTTTCAAAAGCTATGTAAATATGTAAATGGCCATTAACGACCTGTGAAAAACTCAGGGGTGCCGGGCTGTGCTGGAGATAAGACTGCAGACACAGCCCAGCGCAGCTCACAGCAGCTCGAGCTGAGACACACTATGGGGGGCGAGGGGGGGCTGAATCCCTGTAGTCAGATGGGCCTGGGGAAGAAGTGTGATCGGGAATGCGCGACCCCCTTTCAATCACTCCGTGGCCCCCCTGGGGGTCGCGCCCCACACTTTGAAGACCCCTGGTCTATACAGTAAGGAAATCGTCCCCTTCATCGTGGAAGACCGGTGAATAAAGGCCTCAAAAAGCGAGAGTGGTCTAGTAGCAGCCTCTCTCAGTCCCATCGAGGTCGCCCAGTGGATCAGCTGAGCGTGACGGAAGCGTTCCGTGGACGGGAGACCATAGTCACGCATGCAGTTATGAAATGTAAGGGGTTCTGTTCCGTGGTGTTAGACGGACCGGGAGGGTCGGCCGAGACTGCGGGGAGAGGTCTCCGGGGAGAGCCGTCTCCAACGACTGTACAGACAAGTAACTTCCCCCCCACAGACGGACACCACACAAGGTTGAAGGTTAACGAGACTTTATATGCAATTCTTAGGTTACGATGATATGATACAAGGAGGTCTGGACTCAGGGGTCCCCTCGGTTCTAGTCTCTGGCTTAGGAAAGGGATAGCGGGACAGTCTTTGTTACCGATGAGTGGAAAATAGCTCTCAATCCTCGAGCTCGGCGTTCTAGATGATCGGGCCGCGGCGGAGCCAGCAGGTCCCGAGATGGACGAAGGAAAAACGACGGTCCGCGGCGGAGCCTGCAGGTCCCGGTGAAGATGACGGTTACAACGGTCCGCGGCCACGCCAGCAGGTCCCGACGACGATGAAGGATATGAAGGTTGCGAAGGCTGTGGCAGCGCCAACAGGCAGGACGATGGTGCACAAGACAGAGCTACGGCAGCGCCAGTAGTCCGTCAAGGATGAGTTCCTCTTTACGTCTCTCGACTCCAAGATACAACTGCCTTCCTGCTCTGGAGCTGCCCCAGTTATAGGGCTGGTGTGCTTTGATGTCCGGACTCTCGCACTTGGAGGTCGGGAGGTCCGGGATGAGTGAGTCCAGACACCCAGCAGGGGGGTGGAGCCGGCGCCCGGGGAGGCGATGGGCGAGCGGCACTTGGCGGGGGAGAGCCATCGACACCTCTTTCTCCCATTGACTTGCCAAGTAGCCCGCTCACCTCCTGGGTGGATGGTGGTGCCGGGATGTCTGAGGCCTGGCCAGGCCCAGGGTTGAGGTCGATCGGGGGCCAGGCGGCCTCGTGGTGGAGTGTCCAAGATGGCGCCCCAGGATGGGCGCGAGGGCCGGCAGTGGATCGGACCCACGAGGTTGACATGCTCGAGGGCAGGGGTCCCTGAGGGGACAGAGGACGTGCAATGGTGGTGTGTGGTACTTGCGGGCCCGGACTCGGGCCTGGTTGGGCCGGGGGAGAGCGGCCCTTCATGGGGCCTGTCCAACATGCGTCCCCCCCAGCTGAAGGCGGGGAGAGTCACCCATCCTCTTGGGGACTCTCCTCGTCGAGGCGGAAGAAGCGGGACAGGCCATCCGCGTTGGCGTGATCTGGCCCAGGCCGGTGTTCAACTGTGAAGTCCATACCCTGCAGGGAGATGGACCAGCGTAGTAACTTCGGGTTTTCCCCCCGCATCTGCATCAGCCACTGCAGGGGTCGGTGGTCAGTCTGCACCCGGAAGTGGGTGCCAAAAAGGTAGGGCCGGAGTTTCTTGAGGGCCCATACCACAGCGAAGGCCTCCCTCTCTATGGTGCTCCAGCGTTGTTCCCGTGGTAGGAGTCGCCGGCTGATAAAGGCCACCGGTTGATCAAGGCCTTCGGTGTTTACTTGGGACAGGACTGCCCCAATGCCATGGTCGGAGGCATCCGTCTGGACAACGAACTCCCGGCTGTAGTCGGGGGCCTGGAGCACAGGGGCAGAACACATGGCGGCTTTTAGTTGTTCAAATGCAGCCTGGCACTCTGGGGTCCAGTTGACGTTCTTGGGCTGGTTTTTTGACGTGAGTTCTGTGAGGGGCCCTACTATGGTACCGTAGTCCTTCACGAACCTTCGATAATATCCTGTGAGGCCCAGGAAGGCTTGTACCTCGGTCTGAGTGATGGGGGGCTGCCAAGACTGGATGGCGGCAATTTTTAGCTGCAGAGGGGCCACCAGGCCGCTTCCCACCTGGTGCCCGAGGTAGGTTACAGACCCTTGCCCAATTTGACACTTGCTGGCCTTGATCGTGAGGCCAGCTCGCTGAAGGGCTTGCAGCACTGCTCGGAGGTGGTGGAGGTGCTCGGGCCAATGGTGGCTGTATACAGCGATGTCGTCTAGGTAGGCGGCGCTGAATCCTTCGAGCCCCGCCAGGACCTGATTGACGAGCCGTTGGAATGTTGCCGGGGCATTCTTCATGCCGAAGGGCATGACGGTGAAATGGTAATGGCCATCGGGGGTGGAAAAGGCAGAACGTTCCTGCGCCCGGGGTGTGAGGCCGATTTGCCAGTAGCCCGCCGTCAGATCGAAGATACTGAGATAGCGGGCAGCTCCCATGCGGTCGATTAGTTCATCTGCCCGGGGTATGGGATGCGCGTCTGTTCTGGTGACCGCATTCAAGCCCCGGTAGTCGACGCAGAACCGGAGTTCTGGTGTGGTGCCGGGTGCAGCTGCTTTGGGGACCAGTACTACAGGGCTGGCCCAGGGACTGTCTGAGGGCTCGATGACCCCGAGTGTGAGCATCTTGGCCACCTCTTCCTGGATGCAGGCCCGTACCCGATCTGGCACGCGGTAGGCCCGGTGGCGGATAGGGGGGCTGTCCCCCGTGTCCACATCGTGCACACACCAGGGAGTGACACCGGGGGTGAGGGAGAACAGGCTGGCGAACTGTGACAGGAGGGCTTGACACTCTTGGCGTTGTTCTCTGGTGAGGGCCTCCGAGAGTCGGACCCCATCCACGGAGCCGTCTTGCTCCTGAGTCCGTAGGAGGTCAGGGAGAGGCTCGGAGTCTTCTTCAATCCCATTGTCTGTGGCCATCAGGAGGCTGAGCTCTGTTCGCACAAAGTGGGGCTTTAGTCTGTTAGCGTGGAGGACCCGGAGAGGGTTCCGGGAGGATTCCATGTCGATGAGATAGGTGGCAGGGCCCTTGCGCTCGACTACTTTGAAGGGCCCCGTCCATTTGTCTTGCAGGGCGCATGGCTCAGTGGGGGACATCACCCATACCTGTTGGCCAGGTTCGAATTCAATGGATGAGGCATTCTGGTCATACCATTTTTTCATGTCCTCTTGACTGGCCTCTAGGTTGGCTTTTGCCAGTTCCCTGAACCGCCGGGTCTGGTTGCGGAGGGTTAGGAGGTACCGGAAGACATCTGGAGGGTTCTTTAACGGAGGCATCTCCCAGCCTTCTTTGACTAGGCTGAGCGGCCCCCGCACTGGGTGTCCATATAGCAGTTCGAATGGGCTGAAGCCCAGGGATTTCTGAGGGACCTCTCGGTAGGCGAAGAGGAGGCACGGCAGCAGCACATCCCACTGGCGACGGAGGGGCTCTTCCAACCCCCCGATCATCCCCTTTAGCGTGCGGTTGAACCGCTCAACAAGTCCGTTCCCTTGAGGGTGATAGGGGGTCGTGAATCGGTAGGTGACCCCGCACTGTTGCCAGAGGGATTTCATGTATTTAGAAATAAAGTTCGTGCCTCTGTCGCTGACGACTTCTCGGGGGAAGCCCACACGGGAGAAGATCCCCATCAGAGCCCGGCCGACTACCGGGGCTGTCACAGTCCGCAGAGGAACAGCCTCAGGGTAGCGGGTGGCGTGGTCCACTAGCACCAAGATGAATCGATGGCCTTGTTTTGTGCGCGGGTCCAGGGGCCCCACAATGTCTATTCCGACCCTCTCAAATGGGGTAGTGACCACAGGAAAAGGTTGCAGGGGGGCCTTTAGTTTGCGGCCGCTCTTCCCACTGGCTTGGCACGTGGGGCAAGATCGGCAATGCTGGTGCACATCGTTCCTCATTTTGGGCCAGAAGAAGTGGGTCACTAGGCGACTGTAGGTTTTATCTTGTCCCAGGTGTCCTGCCAGGGGGACATCGTGGGCCAGGTTTAGCAGAAAGTCTCTAAAACGGAGGGGCACCACTAATACTCGGTTGGCCCCTAGCTCGGCGATTCTTTGCTCGCTGTACAGCAGATCATTGTCCCAGTAGACCCAATGAGTTCCGGAGGTATCCCCTGCGCTTTGGGCGAGCGCTTGCTGGCGGAGTCCCTCGAGGGAGGGACAGGTCTTCTGTTCTTGGCGAAATTGTTCTTGCGTGGGCCTCCCCTCTTGAGGCCACTGGTCGAGGTTAGCGAGGTCGGAAGGTTGAGCTGGTTCGGGGGGGATGTCATGGTCGGTGGTTTCGGCTGGGGCGACCGGAGGCGGTGGCGCCGGCCATTCGGGTTCTTCTGGGCGGTGGTTGGCACGGGCGGCCATGGACCGGGTGGTGACGCACGCCCAGTCCGGGACGCCCAACATCCCTAGGTGTTCTCTTCGCTCCACGGCTGCCCACGGAGAGCTTTCAAGGTCATTTCCAAGGAGGCAGTCTACGGGGGCATCGTCTCGGACCGTTACTTTCAACATGCCGGAGACCCCTCCCCATTCGAAAGGGACGCAGGCCATCCGACACAGACTTTCCGAGTTATCGGCTGATCGTACAGGGCAGAGAATGTTCGGTAGATACTGTTCTGGGGTCACCAGGTGACAGCGGACGGCTGTTACACTGGCCCCGGTGTCACGAAGGGCTTCGGCCCGGCGTCCATTGATGCTCACCCATTGGCTGTACTTCTGGGTGTTAGCGGGTAGGGGGACCCGCGGGACCATGTCTTTCCCCCCTAAGCATGCTAGAGCCATGGCGGCTGGCTCCCACTCTTGATGTTCTTGTTCGTATTCTTCCTGCTCCTCGGAGATCTGTTCTTCCCCTAGGGCCGCAGCGGCCACTTGGCGGGGTCTTGGGCTCTGGTACTGCGGGCAGTTTGGGTCGTTTGCATAGTGGCCTACTCGTTGGCATCGGTGACACGTGACATTGGCTCTGTACCCCGGTCGCGCCGGGGTGCCGCCCCGGTTGGCCGGGGGGGTGGTGCTGGTAGCGGGGGCGACCGGAGCGTTGTCTCTTACTCGTCCTTGGCCCCCTCCTCCTCCTCTTGGTCGGTGCTGACCATTGTTGTTCCGGTTCTGTTCGTAGGACCCATTCCGGCCCACTCTGGTGATCTCCCACCGGTCAGCTTCGGCCGCGAGCTGCCGGGGATCCGTTAACTTACTGTCGAGGAGGTGCTGGCGGAGCTCAATGAAGCAATTGTTCGACAGATGCTCCCATACCATCAGATTGAACAGTTGTTCGTAGGTCGTGACGTTGCTTCCTCTGATCCAGCCCTCGAAAGCTCGGCTAAAGTACGTTACATAGTCCACCCAAGTTGTACCCGGGATGCGGGTGCAGTCTCGGAACCTCTGACGGTACATCTCGGGTGTGAGGCCATAGCGGGTGAGGAGTGCCGCTTTCATATGGTCATAGGAGGTCATCTGGTGGTCCGGGAGCTGTAGCAGGGTATCGCGGCCCTCATTGAGGAATCTCCCCCATAGACCGGCTCCCCAATCGCTTCTATCGATCCGGTGTGCAGTCATAGCGATTTCATAGGCCTTAAACCATTGCTGGATGTCGTCCTCTCGGAAATATTCTCGGACAACATCCTTGGGGATGTGTACCTTTTTGTCTGTGGCCCCTGAGGTGTGGGGTCGCTCGGGCACCCCTACTTCTTTATTCTGCTTGCGCAGGTTGATCTCGGCTAGGTTCCGTTCGTGTTCGTACGCCAGTTTCTTTTCCTCGAGCTCCCTTTGTCTCTGTTTCTCCTCTCTTTCTTCTCGGAGACGCAGGTGCTCTAAGTTGATTTTTTTGTTCGGCCAACTTGAGTTCAACGTCCATCTTGAGTCGGGCCATTTCTAGCTCGTGTAGTCGGGTTCTTTCTCTTTCCTGGATCTCGTCTTGCGAGAGACCCGTTCTTTGCCCTTCAGGGGCCGTGGTGGTTTTTTCTGCGGTGCTTTGATCGGGGGTTCCGGCAGCCCCGGTCTCTGCCCAAGATTCTAGGGCATGCTTAAAATCGTCTTTGGTGCTTAGTCCGGTGGTAGCGATACCCAGTTCGATGCAGAATTGTTTTAGTTCACGATGGCTGTACTCCTCCAGTTTCTCCATTTGGAACTTCTCGGTTGATCCGCTTTCTTTGGTTGTCATTGTGATTTCGTCGTGGGGTGAGCTACTCTCTGTACGTTATGCGGTGATTCGGATCCCACCACTGCCACCAATGTTAGACGGACCGGGAGGGTCGGCCGAGACTGCGGGGAGAGGTCTCCGGGGAGAGCCGTCTCCAACGACTGTACAGACAAGTAACTCCCCCCCCACAGACGGACACCACACAAGGTTGAAGGTTAACGAGACTTTATATGCAATTCTTAGGTTACGATGATATGATACAAGGAGGTCTGGACTCAGGGGTCCCCTCGGTTCTAGTCTCTGGCTTAGGAAAGGGGTAGCGGGACAGTCTTTGTTACCGATGAGTGGAAAATAGCTCTCAATCCTCGAGCTCGGCGTTCTAGATGATCGGGCCGCGGCGGAGCCAGCAGGTCCCGAGATGGACGAAGGAAAAACGACGGTCCGCGGCGGAGCCTGCAGGTCCCGGTGAAGATGACGGTTACAACGGTCCGCGGCCACGCCAGCAGGTCCCGACGACGATGAAGGATATGAAGGTTGCGAAGGCTGTGGCAGCGCCAACAGGCAGGACGATGGTGCACAAGACAGAGCTACGGCAGCGCCAGTAGTCCGTCAAGGATGAGTTCCTCTTTACGTCTCTCGACTCCAAGATACAACTGCCTTCCTGCTCTGGAGCTGCCCCAGTTATAGGGCTGGTGTGCTTTGATGTCCGGACTCTCGCACTTGGAGGTCGGGAGGTCCGGGATGAGTGAGTCCAGACACCCAGCAGGGGGGTGGAGCCGGCGCCCGGGGAGGCGATGGGCGAGCGGCACTTGGCGGGGGAGAGCCATCGACACCTCTTTCTCCCATTGACTTGCCAAGTAGCCCGCTCACCTCCTGGGTGGATGGTGGTGCCGGGATGTCTGAGGCCTGGCCAGGCCCAGGGTTGAGGTCGATCGGGGGCCAGGCGGCCTCGTGGTGGAGTGTCCAAGATGGCGCCCCAGGATGGGCGCGAGGGCCGGCAGTGGATCGGACCCACGAGGTTGACATGCTCGAGGGCAGGGGTCCCTGAGGGGACAGAGGACGTGCAATGGTGGTGTGTGGTACTTGCGGGCCCGGACTCGGGCCTGGTTGGGCCGGGGGAGAGCGGCCCTTCATGGGGCCTGTCCAACACGTGGAATAAGTGCGTAAGGGCTCTACATCCTCCCTCTCTCCATAGTCGGAAGTGTCCCTCCTGCAACGCCGGCCGGAAAGCCGGATTAAAATGTAAGGGAGTAAAGGGGGAAGGAAATGTTGTCCAACGCTCATCACCCGCGATCGTGTCCCACACCTTCAAGACAGTGCCAGTGGGCGTGCTGATGTAGGCGTTCTTAGGCCTGTCCACCCTGGGCTTCCAGGCAAGGTCCCAGATCGATCTCCCGGCCACACTCCTGTTCATATGCAGCCAGTGTTTCTCAGAAAGCTGCTGCGACCACTCAACAAACACCCGGAGTTGTGCGGCTTTGTAGTACAGGTGCATGTCGGGAAGACCCACTCCCCCCTCCTCCCGTGGACGCCGCAGAGTTGCGAAGGAGAAGCGCGCCCGGCTTCCCTGCCAGATGAATTTCAGCAGTAAAGTCTTAAGGCGCCGGAAGAAGTCCATCTCCATGGGGATGGGGAGGGCCTAGAAGAGATACAAAAACCTAGAGAGGAGGACCATCTTGATGGTATGGATTCTACCAAGCCATGAGATGTATTTCGGCTTCCATCGGTCCAGTTCCCTGCGCACAGCCGCCAACATTGGTGGGAAGTTTGCTGTGAATAGGGATCTTATAGTAGGGGTCAGACGGACTCCCAGGTATAATAGGGAGGTAGACGCCCATACCAAGGGCATGAGCGAACGCATTCGCTCCAACTCTGCTGGCGGGAGGGTCAAGTTTAAAATGTACGATTTATCAAAATTAACCTTAAATCCGGCCACTTCCTCATAGTCGGATAGCAGAGTTTGGATATGTGGTAAGGAATGAGCTGGCTCCCCCACCGATAGCAACACGTCATCCGCAAAGAGGGAGATTTTGGCTGTTCACCCGAGAAGGGGAGTCCCTTTATCTGCTCCCGCTCACGCATCGCAAGGGCCAAAGGCTCGATGCTCAAAGCAAAGAGGAGAGGGGAAAGGGGGCAGCCCTGCCTTGTACCCCGGGAGTGAGCGAAGCTGGCGGATCGATGTCCATTATTCACTACTCTAGAGCTAGGGATGCTGTAGTTCGCACGGAGCATTGTGATAAACTGGTGCGAGAAGCCGAAGGCCTCCAGGGTAGGGAACATGAACCTCCAGTCAACCCGGTCAAAGACTTTTTCCGCATCCAGCCCCACCAGTACCGCCGGAATACGGAACCTGGTGGCCTTCTCTATTAGGTGTATGACCCTACTCAAGTTGTCATGCGTCTGACGGCCTTTAATAAACCCGGATTGATCCGGGTGGATGATTTCCGGCATCAGATCTTGGAGCCTGCGCGCAATGATAGTGGAATATAATTTACCATCAACATTGAGAAGTGCTATCGGGCGGTACGATGAGCATTTGGAGAGATCCTTCTCCGGTTTGGGAATCACGGTTATCACGGCTTTGGCCATGGTGCCCGTGGTTCTCCCAGTGACCGCCATTTCGTTGAAAAGGGACACCGAGAAATCGCATAACTCTGCCGCAAAGGACTTGTAAAACAGAGCAGTGTAGCCGTCTGGACCCGGTGCCTTATGGAGCTTCAAATCTCTAATAGCATCCAACACTTCTGATCTAGAGATGGGGGCAGCCAAAAGTTCATTCCACTCCTTAGACACCTGTGGGATGGGGAGGTCAGCCAGAAAGCGGTCCTGTGCTGCCTGATCCAGGGAGTCACCCTCAGAGACTGCCTCATAGAAGCGACCACAAATCTCTGCCTTATTCACGTCTCTATGCTGTAGTGAACTAGATGGGTCCAGAATTCCACCTATATAATCCCTCTCCCTCTTGTCCCGGAGCTGACGGGCCAAGTGCCTGTCCACCTTATTTCCCTGTGAGTAGGAGACACGCCTAAGCCGCAGGAGGGTAAACTCTGCACGGTTGTTGTAGTGGGCCTTCAATTTACACGTGCACGTCCGTCAAAGGTCTGAGAGTCAGTCTAGACAGGTTTGTTTTATGTGCCTGCTCTAAGACGGCTAGTTCTGCCTCCAAGTCCTTTCGTTCCTTCCTCCTCAATTTATTGAGGTTAGCATTGAGGCCCAGGCAGGTGCCCCGCAATGAAGCCTTGCACGCATCCCACGTATTGAAAAGTGAAGTGTCCGCAACCGGGTTGAGGGCCAGAAACTCACCAATAGCTTTACGCAGTTCCTTACAGGAGGTATCATCCCGGACAAGCGCCGGCGGGAAGTAACATTTCCTCACACCGTCACCTCCCGCTGACCAGTGGAGCCTGAGAACCAGCAAGCTGTGGTCTGACACGGAGAGCGGGAAGAAACTAGAATCACGGACATCTCCCCTGAGGGCTTGGCTCACAAAGATATGATCCAGACGGAATAAGTATGATGAACATGGGAAAAGAAGGTATAATCTCGAGCTTCTGGATGCAAGAAACGCCAACTGTCAATCAAACCAAGCTAACCCACCATACGCTGCGTTTCCGTAGAGAAAACCCCAGTGTCCGCTCTCTGGGCTCGGGAGCCATCTAAGTCCTTGTCCCAAACCATGTTGAAATCCCCCATCAAGAACATGTGCCCCTCCACAAAGTCCCCCACCCTATCCAACAGATCTCGAAGAAAAGCATTCTGCCCAGAGTTGGGAACATACAGCACCACAAATGTACAAATTCTGCCGTAAAGCACACCCTTGACCATCAGCCAACGTCCCTCCTTGTCACAGCTGATCCCCATAGGCTGGAATTGCAGGGACGCTCGGAATAGATGTGCCACCCCTCTGTGTTTGGTAGATGCAGAGGACCTATAGATAAGTGGGAAATGTTTGTGTCGCAGTCGAAGCTCATCTCTACGTGCCAGGTGAGTCTCTTGGAGCCCCACAATATCTAAGTGGTGGTCAGATAAATATTTCCAAATTTTCTGGCGTTTCTGAGGGGAGTTGAGGCCCTTTACATTCCATGTTCCGATACTAAGCGGCATGGGGAACTATCAGAATCCATCTCTGCATACTCGCCCCGACAACATGCCCACACTCCCACCCCGCCGAAGGCAGCCAGACATCCCCTCGAACCCCACACCTCTCCATCTTCCCACCGCCTATTCCATTCCCCCCAGATCCCGGCAGCCCAGACACAATTACAACTCCAATCCAACAAGTAGCCCCGCCCAGAGGCCTGATATGTAAGATCCCAATCGTCTCACCTGTAGAGGGAAAAAAGCATACTACGCATTCACTCCGGACGCCACCACCTCCCTGCCCAACCCCAACCCATTCCCCAACAACCCCCCCCTCAATTGTCCCCCAAGTCCCTCCCGTCCCCCCCCAAAACCCAAACCAAAAAAGTGTACATAGCAGTCCCAGTGGATAGCAGTTCGTAGAGCTCCTCCTGGGCTGGAAATGGGGCACCAATGTTGGGACCCCGAAGGCCACGGTCCGGGGTGTCTTCTCCAAAAGTACAATCAAACCCACGGTACCCGAGGTCACGTGCCCCTCTGGCACCAACCAGCTGGCGGCTCAAGGATCAGGCTGCTCCGGAGCTCTGCTGGGAAGATGCCAAAGTCGCCGAGGCCACCGAAGCCACTGCATCCCCTCTCTCCTGTAGGCTAGCTGTACGATCAGGCCGCCTACGGTCCGTGTCCGGGCCCACTCTCTGCCAAGAGGAAGAACGCCTACGCCTCCGCTGCGGCGAACCGCCAGCCTCTTGCGAGGGAGTCACATCGTCCAGTCCCAAAAGATCCTTCGCCACCTGGAGAGAGCGAATCTGCGCAAGCCTGTTTTCCCACCTAAAGATGATGCGGAAGGGATGACCCCACGAGTAGGAAATGTTGCGTTCTCGGAGGAAGGTGGTCACCGGACGGAACTCCCGCCTCTTCTGGAGGGTCGATGCCGCTAGATCCTGGTAGAGCTGCGGACGGTGCTCTCTGAATAGCAATGATGGGATGGTCCGCGCCTTCCGTAAGATACGTTCCTTCAGCTGGAAATCATGTACACAGACTAGGATGTCCGGGGGCGGCCCCCCACCCCACCTAGGGAGTCCGACCCTGTGTACTCTGTCCATTCTGATTTCCTGAACATCCTCCTCGCCTAATATCTGTAAGAAGAGAGCTTGGACATATCCCCGCAGATCACCTGCTTCACCGTCCCATGGCACAGCGCGAATGCAGATGTTGTTCCGGCGGGAACGGTTCTCCAGGTCCTCCGTATGAGTCTGGAGGTCCAAGTTCTGCTCCGTGAGCCGAATGATATCTTGCTGTAGCTGGTGGACATCGTTCGCCATGCTTAAGTCGTGGTCCTCCAAGGTAGCCACCCTCTCCCCAATGCCGTCCACATCTCTCCGCACTTCACGGAGGTCCGATGCCAGTTGGGCACGGAGTTCAGAGATGTCCTCCTTAATAGAGGCAAAGAGTTCCGTCATAAAGGCCTTAGTTGCCAGGGCCTCATTGTCCGATACGCTGGGTCCGGGGGATGCCGGTTGCTGAGAGTTTTTCGCTGCGCCATCTTTCTCAGGCTTCCCTTTGCGTAGCGTAGAAGACATCGTGGCACCCCCGAGTCAGGACAGCAGTCCACCCTCCAATAACCACAAGACCTTTAACACAAACGCCTCTTCCGCACCGGTGCCGTTAAAGCAGTGTTCTGCACCGAGCCCCCTGCAAACCCGACCCTCCAAAGATCAGGCCCCCAATCCACACCTCAAGCGTCCGTCACCAGGACTCCCGTCTCCGGGGGTGGCGTAGCTGATCCCACTGCTAGCGACCCATAATCATGGAGCACTCCGGAATTACGTCCCAGGTATATGACCGGCTCCGCCGCGGCTCGCCGCCACAGTGCAGTGTCAGGCTACAACTTTCCCCACTTCGCAGAGCCACCGGTGCTCTCCAGTCGGGCCTCTAGGGAAGGATCACCGCTATGACGGTACAACACCACAGTTGCACAGATGCAGCACAAGCAGGGGAGTGTAGGGGCTCCCCCGAGGGTCCCCCTCAGGCGGCCAGGACTCAGGAAGTTGCACCACAGCCGGGCCTCCCCAACCGCCCGTTCAGATCAGGGACGGAGGGGGGAAGAGACAACGCTGTTGCCCGGGTCCCCTTTGGTTGCTGACCCACTTCTGCGGCGCCCACTCTCCGGTCCCAGTGCCAAGTCGCTCTCCTCCAGTGCCTGAAACAGCACCCCCGGTAGGCGGGCGGCAGGCGTGAGCCCAAAGGCCAGGAGTCCTCTCCGTCGCGGCCCAACTTCACCACCTCCTACCTCCCTCTGCAGTGCGTTGAGTCCGAGCCCACCAGACACCCAGGGCCGGGGATCACAGGGCCGCAATCTGCCAAGGCTCCGAAGCCCTCGTTCAGACCTCCCCCAGTCCAGAACGGTCCGACGGATCTCACCACTCCGCCTCGGGGATCACTTCAGATGCAGGGGAGGACATCTCGGCAAGGCTGCTCCGCCCGGCCGGTGGAAGCGGGGGTGGAGGGAGGGGAAGCAGTGAGGCCGCTGCACCCACCGGACCCCGCCGATCCTCACCGCCAGTGCTCTCTTGACGGCCGCTGCTCAGTGTTGGGGCGGTGCACGGCGTAGCGAGGGCAAGGAGCGTCACCCCCGCCCAGCCCTCCGTCCGCGCCTGCTCCGTGCCGCCGTGGACAGAAAGTCCGGCTCCCCCTTCCACTCGAGGCCGAGGATTGCAAGGCCGCAGTCCGCCGCCACACCAAATTCCACCTCCGGACTTCCGCGGCACGAATTTGTGGCTCCGGACCTGACCCCTCTGCTCCGGTGGTCGCAGCAGATCCCAAGTGGTCGAAAATCTCGCCGCTTCTAGTGCTAAACAAAGCTAAGCTGGGCTTGGCGCCGGAGAGACTCGGAAAGACGTCTCACTCCGTCGCCATCTTGGCCACGCCCCCAGCTGACCCCTTTTTGCCAATTTGTTAAACATATAAAAATAACTTGGTAAAGTGAGACCCAAACCATTCCCGCTGGCCAGTCCTTGTCCCGGGTCGCCCAAGCTCGGACCAAGGCCCTCTGAGACATTCTGACTCCTTTTGTGTCTTGATGAAACTGAAGTTACAGTGGCCCGATCCACCCCACCGTCAATTTCTAGTGTCCTACCACCACGAAAACCACCTGGGCCTGCTCACTATGGAGAACTTCTTAGGGATACGATCACTGAGTCAACACTCAGATGGGAGTCGCTTCATCCACCAGTGAAAAGAAAGAAACTACTAGGCAATAGGCCATGCCATGCATTTGTGCTAGCTTATGACAGCTGGTGACTCCTTGAGAGCTGTATCTAGTGGGACTGTGAAACCTCTTGCTGCTACACCATTGCTCCCTTTCAATCACTGGGAAAGAGAACGCTGAAGCCTGCCCGGAGTGCTGCTGACAGATCCTAAGAGAATTCCAGACAGATCATCACCTCCTAATCAGCAATTATACAAAGTGCATCCAAGAATGAACATTTTGGGGAAAGCAAAATGAGGCCAAAATCTTTACATTAGTATCAATAAAAAAATACATTTATTTTTCATATATGTTAATTAAAACGTTAGGAAAGAATATTAATAAGTTCACAATACAAATTGCTCAGAATCTCACTTTTTTTTTGCACAATTTTAAAATCAAAAATAGTCCCAAGGAGAGAGGTCCTCCTCGGATTGGTCCACAGAAAATGGTTAGATTTTGTGGTATAACAGAGATAAACCAAAGTCTGTGGTTCATGCTCCAGACCATAAGAGGGACTTGGTATGTTACTCTACACTACAGGGTGTTGGTTTCATGGAATCAATCCATAAATTCACTGTGACCCAGTGCTTAATTTGAGCCGGCGGTTACTGGTGCTCAACACTCGCACTGAATTGTCAGCACCAGCACTTATGACAGTCTGCCACATGGTGGCACTGCTTGTCTAATTTAGAAATGAGCACACAACAGTTGTTTATTAATTCAATCTAGATTAACAAGGACTAATAATACCGGTCACCCAAGCCATGCTTATAATTGTCACACTTGTAGGAGTGTGATGTTTAGTAGCTGTGTAGGTACAGTCATTTCAATCAAAAAATATATTGCCAATTGGCAATATATTTTTAACAACTTTCTAGTTAACTTTGAATATATACGTCCCCATGACCCTAACCCTAGAACTCAATTTTTTGTTTTACCCACAGGTCCAAAATTGACCTTCATACAAGAGTAGACATTAGTCACTCTTCACACCAAATTCACCTGGTCCTGAAGAAAGCCCCACTGACCTTAACAGGCGAAACGTGGCTGAAACATGTCGACCATTTTTATACACTAGAGAATTGAATATGTATGAATCCTAACTATTTCTAAGAACATATTCTGCAATATTCTCAACCCACAACCCAATCCCGGACAATAAAGTGCAGTTTTCCTGGAATGATTGGATTGTTTTTATAAATTCACCTATACACCACCCACTATCACTAATCACTACTGTTTTTAACCTAGGGTGTTCTCCTCCTGGTGGAGGGTGCATACCAGTTGACACTATGATTTTGCACAGACGTGTAAACGAAGGCGGAGAATCAACATATACCGCCCATACCACCATTGTTACACGTAAATGAGGGTCTTTTATCAAGGGTCATCCCAGTTAAAACTGTACCCAGGTTATACAGGACAAGTGATCCCCCTCCCC
This sequence comes from Lissotriton vulgaris, assembly GCF_964263255.1. Lineage (NCBI taxonomy): Eukaryota > Metazoa > Chordata > Amphibia > Caudata > Salamandridae > Lissotriton > Lissotriton vulgaris. The sequence continues at coordinate 64,269,351 of NC_141691.1, read as the reverse complement.
CCTTTTTTGATTGAAAATACTTAAAGCCAAGGAACTTGGTGGGATCACAAGTTTTCCTTCTCCCCCCCCCTCATTTGATTGATATAGGTACTGGCATTGGCAGTGCTGGCAGGGGCAATGGGTGGTGCAAGCTGCAGTGGCCTCCTGACGAGGCACCTGGCCTTTACGAAAAAAAAGTATACAAACCAAGCACTGCTGTGACCTGTTTGGTCAATACAATAGGAGCAATGCAGAGCACAAGGAACAGACAGAGGAAACTACATTTTAATAAACAGGAAGCAGCTTGTGCAACAAGCCTTTAAAGGCAATGAAACAACTTCAATCATTTCCAGTTGACAATACATGAAGATAAACCAACAACTTCCTGCAACACGACTTTTGTGTACTTGCGCCCACTTCCTGCTCAATGTGGATCACCGTCAGGAGAATGCTTGCCTTTAAGTCTGCCCTTCAGAAACAGGACCAGTCTACCTGTACCCACTGAGGACAGGGATAAAGACACAAATGAAGGATGCGTTGTCAAAGTCATGGACCTCATGTTGATATCAGCCTTGCAACAGACCATCATGGTGGCACCTGGAAAAAAATTACAGTAAACCCGCGACCAATACAACATTTTGGCAGCCTTGAACGACCCTTCGCCACTCCATTCGCGAGAAGCTGACGAACCTCACCCCAAAGAGAGCATTAAAACACTGGTGTCACCTACGTAAGAGTTCATAACTGTAGAACACATGATCGGTGGTTCTCAAGGACGCCTTGCTAAAGAGGTCCATTGAGTAGCGTGTCCGAAGACTGACGTCTGGTCTTCTGAACCCAGGAACCCTCCGTGACCTGGCTCTTTATCCTACGTTTTGTGGGTGGGATGCATGAAAAGGTGCTAGAGGGGGTAATCCCATCATCAGAAGGGTTATGGTGAGGGATGGACGGAATTTCATAATCAAGACTTCTCCTGCTTTAAGACAGGGGATAAACTACACACAGGCCAGAGGGGCCTGAAGTTCAGGGTCATCAGGAGTAAGATTAGTGCAAATGGACAGACCCTTCTGTCCTCAAAGTTCATCAAGACCCTTCACAGTAAGTCTTTTTGCCTTACAATCTTGAAAGTCGAGGCATGGCCTCATAGTGCTCAAACTTCTGGCATGCACCGTCTTTATGCAGGAACCAACGGTGGGCTTTCTGCAACTCAGATCTGTCTACAGTGGGTTCTCCAGAGAATTTTAGAGTGAGACACAAAATATCCAGACGCAGAATGTATAGCCTCTCCCCCAAGTGAGGGTCCCGCCCACTCTATGGGTTATTAAGTCTTGAACAGCTGTTGCATTACTCTTAGCCACTGCCCACAGTGGTTATGCTGTTAACATCTGCATTGGCCAGATTGGCCTGACTGCTAGTCGTCAGCCGGGAAACAACAGAGAAGGCGTTAGCTGCCTTTTTCCACTTGGCTTTTGGTGTTTCAGTAACTGCTCGCACAAGTTTGGTCCGATAATTATCACCAGAAAGGAAGTACAAGATGGGGTCAATGCAGCTGTTGGCGCTGGCCAGTGGGCGAGTGATCTTGTAGGTGAGGTTGACAATGTTCAGGACGTTGCAGTTGGCTTCTAGGAGCCTGGCCGTGTAGTACAATGTCCTAGTGATGTGGAAGGGCAGGAAGCAGACCACAAAGACGGTGGTGACTATGATGATCATCTTGATGGAGCGCTTCTTGCAGGCTGGCAGGTCTCGTTGGACCCCCGCGATGTTGGGCTTCCGCAGCTCCTTGGCCATCAAGCAGTAGCAGACCACAATTACAAGGAAGGGGATTGCAAAGAGAAGGGTCATGATGGCTGAGCTGTAGTGAACAAAGTGGTCAAACTCCGATGGCTTGGTGGTGTCGTGGCAAAGGGTATGGTTGCCACTGGAGCTGATGGTGACAAAGATGAGGTTAGGGATGAGGCAAGCGATGACCACCAGCCAGACCCCACAGCAGATGATCTTGGCATGCTTTGCTTTGATTAGCTGGAGGGACTTGATGGGGTAGCAGATGCCAATATAGCGGTGGACGCTGATACAGGTGAGGAAGAGGATGCTGCTGTACAAGTTAGTGTAGAAAAGGAAGCGGACAATTTTGCACATCGCCTCTCCGAAGGGCCAGTTGTTACGGGCGGCATAGTAGTACACCAGGGTGGGGAGGGACAGGACATAAAGTATGTCCGATACGGCCAGGTTGAACATGTAGATGGTGGTGGCGTTCCACGGCCTCATCTTGAACACGAACATCCAGATGGCACCAGCGTTGAGCACGAGTCCGAGGATGCAGACGATAGCATAGGCCAGCGGCAGCAAGATGAACTTGAACTCCTCATTGAAGACACACGCATCGTAGTTTTCTGTGGTGTTCCAGTCGGTGAGAAGTGGTGGTGCTGACGAAGATATTGCTCTCTCCATTGCTTTCCCGTCTAGCATTCCTAGAGACAAATGAAAGAAAGCATAGCCATTAAAAAAAGGACCGATTCATCCCTTTGAATAAACTAAAGACACAAACATCTAGCCATCAACAATCTAGACGTTAAAAATCTAGTATTTTATTCTTTTGTTAGGCTTTGTTCTAGAAATTAACTGGGAAAGATTCCAGATGGACAGTTTTGGAAGCCAAACAACTTCTGGAGTTCACAAGACAGGTTAAGTACAGAAAGCTGCTGGTCAACCCTGCTCTAGCTGTGCTAAAAATTGGGAAGCTGTGCTGGTAAGAGAGAGCTCTAGAACTTCTCAATAGAAGTAGAATTTTATTTTAAAAAAGCATTCTTTGTAAATTGACCACATCTGGTAATGGCCACGCTGACGAAACGTATCAAAATCTTCCAGAGAATGTAATTTCCTTTATATATGGGAAAAAATATACTCCACTCTACAGTATAGAATTTTTTAAGTCACCTTCGAGTTCTAGGACTATATAAAGGAACGTGGCCGAAAGTAGAGTTCCTTTATAAGGTTATGGAACTCCTAGGTGACTTGCAATATCCTTATCATGTACAGCAGTGGATACGTTAAGGCCCAGCGGGATCTAACACCCATTAAAAGGCTCTCTCCAGAGTTTAAAGGTCTGAGCCGAAGGCAAGAGCCTTTAACAAGGGAGCGGGCCTTTAATAGAAGGTAGAGCCCGCTATGAAGGGCTTCAAGACTTTTCGAACATTCCCCCTGATTCCCCTGTGAACAAAGTAAGACATTGAAATTTTGGTGCTCCTGGCCTCTACTAGCCATTAGAAGCCCAGAGCACTCCATTGTTTTCAATGGAGCTCCCAACATTCCAATGTTGTAATATTCTTCAAAATGCATTGTCACACAGTCACCTTTCCCACAAAACACTTCAATCCTTGGTGCTTAGGTATTTCAGAATGAAACAGAGAGCATGTTTGCAGGCAAGAAGAATATAAATAGAACCTCTATTGTAAAACAAAATACATCAAAAAAGCTGTTGCAAACATTTTTAGAATAAGTTTTAATACAAATCAAGTCAAGTCAAAGTCAAAATATCTATATTTCGGTTAAAACAGAAACCATAAAAGATGTACATACAATTTAAAAAAACATAAAACCGCTTGAATCTAATTCACATTCCGTACCCATGTTATCCACAATTCATTGTTGTTAATTGGAAGTCAATCAGGGGCATTTGCGATTTTAAAACAATAAGTGCAGTGTCCATTATAAAAATCGTATACCATCTTTGAATAAAATGTGCAACTAGTGCACTACAATTGATATTCCGTTTAGACATAGTTTAATATCAGTGGTATTGTTACTTTTTCCAAGAAAGGAAAAACGAAAATGGCTATTTAAACGTTTTGGGCAGTACTGACACAAGCTAAAGAATCCCATCCCATCTCCAGCTGTTTTATTAAATCAGCTAGAGATCTAGCCCTTTATCATTTAAAGCTTGAGACCCCTTCTCCTTCTTACTATCTCCACAGAAAAGAGATATCTGCTTACACTGAAAACAATGGATTAAGTTGTTTTCGTTCTGAAAATTCTTTCTGCCTCACTGAACCGTCTAAAGCCCTGAAGGCGGCAAATAGGTTTTATCCACTTTTTCCTGAGCTGTGTGTAAGCAGAGCAAAAGAAGAATACATGCGCTTCGTCTTCTTTGGCTCCAGTATTACACAATTCGCATTTAACCAAATCATCATTTTCGTCATTATCATCATTGCACACCCATTTCGCAGTGTTTGTTTTAATTTGTAGTATGCCATAACAAAATTTTAAATACAATGTTTTAGCTAAAGTCAGTAGAATCTCGTCCATAAAGGTCTCGAATCTGCTTACTGTCTTCATACCAAGGTATCTGAGAGTTAAAGTCCCCAGTTCCGGATTGTGCAATTTCGAATTTAGGACAAATTCCCAATAACTTTTTTTAGCAACTTTTTACCACTCAAGGTGAGACTCTCCGGGTCTGCCCAATAATGACTTAGCCCCAGCTTTGGGAACCAATCCTCAATGTGGTTCAGCCATGCCAGCCTTATTCCATTTTTATTTTAATAATTTCTTTTAAGGCTTCTCGATAATCTACTAGTTCATCTGTTGACCATGTACGGATCCAATACAGCAAAGGACTTAAGGCAGCATGGTCATAAGTGTGATGGATATCCAAGTCCATTATAAGTGGAAGTAAGGGTGTACACCTCGGAATTGCTAATATTTTCCTAAAGAAGACATTCTCTATTGTAGTAAAGGCACATTTAACAGCATAGCCCCATAGTTCAGCACCATAAAGTGAGGCTGATTGGGCTTTGCATTTATATAACTCTAATGCTGGGGAGACAGCTCTAGTATAACTACTCATGTGGCGTCTCACTATTGGAACTAGGTTCTGGGTGAGGGTCGTTTTGCTTTTATCTATTTGAGTTTTCCAAACCATTTTAGTGTCTAAAGTGATACCCAAATATTTAAAATTTTGAACATATTCTATCATTTCATTATTAACAGTCAGTGTTTTTCTAAAACCTTTATGGGGATTAATCGCCATATACTTAGTCTTAGACAAGTTAATCTCCAAACCTTTAGTATCACAGTAGACCTGAAAGGTATCTAGCAAATTTTGTAGTCTTTTTGGGGTCTGTGCTATTAAAATAGTATCATCTGCGGATAGCAGAGCGGGCACATGGTCGCCACACAGCTTGGGAGAGTCTTGCTCGCAGCCCAAGAGGGTTTCAGGTATGTCATTAACGTACAAGGAGAACAATGTAAGTGCTAGCACACATCCTTGCCTAACACCTCTCTTTATATTTATACGATTAGACAGTTCTCCATTTGGTCTCCATCTCACCCTGGCGTACTTGTCCGCATGCAGCCTAACAATCTGTTCCAGCATTTCCCCGGGCACACCCTGGTCCTTCATTAATAGCCATAAAGCAGTTCTAGGGACAAGGTCAAAAGCTGCCCTAAGGTCAACAAAAGCCACATATAAGTGTGCCCGCTTTATTTTGATATATTTCCAGATGATACATAAAAATCTAAACACCTGATCAATTGTGCTAATTTTTTCTCTAAAACCCGCCTGGTACTTGGTTAGGGTACTACTTTCCCCAATCCAAGCACTCGGCTTACCTAAAACTTGTCTCGCATATACCTTCTGTAGGACATCAATTAAACTAATAGGTCTGTAATGGGTCAGATTCATACGGTCCCCCATTTTAAAAACAGTTACTATCTCAGCACCCGCCATGTATCAGGAATAGGGGCGTCCTTAGCAATCTTATTACAAAGATGATTTATGTATGGAGCCGATATCATATTTTCATGCTTCCATAGATCCCCGGGTATCCTATCCGGACCAGGGGCCTTCCCAGGTTTTATTGCTTTGATGGCAGCAATTGTTTCTGCCATACTAAAGAACAAGGGTGTCACACTCAGATTAAAACCTGTGTCGTCATTGGCATGAATAGGCTCAACATTGGTAGGGGCGTATAGTTCAGAAAAGTGCGTAACCCGCACATTGGCGTCCAAAAACGTATCCCTACTAGGGGTTCCGCCTCTAGAGCCCGTTGCAATCAAACCCCAGAACAATGTCTGGTCATTTACCTTGCAGGCTTCCAACAGATCAGACCAAATTTTTTCATCCCAATGTTTCTTAGCCTTAACAATTGTCCCCTTATAACATCTCCTTTTCTCCCTTAGTAGTAGCACATTATTACTTTTTGCAGCCGCTATAAGTTCCTTTTTAGCATTGCGACAGCCCTTATCGTACCATATGTCTCCCTTGGCTAGACTTCGCTGGCCATTTTTTTGTGGCTTGATAGATTTAGTTAATATTTCTCCAAGAGCCCGAGACATATTTCCGTGGATCGACATGATGGGGATATCCTGTGCTGGGTAATTTATATACGGGGAGACTAAGTCTACATACAAGTTATAGATTTTCTTAACAGTACTATCGTTCCCCAATACTACCGGACACTTTAGGGCTCTACGGTTATTTGAGATCAGTGGATCGATGTCAGTTTGTTGAAGGGGTTCTTTTCCCTTGGATAGTAGGTAAAATATTATCGGGCTAAGGGTCAGGCTAAGTGGGCGATGGTCACTCTCAATGCGGTTCTCCACTGCAAGGTCTTTTACCATCGACCAGAGTGGGATTTAGACCATTAGATAGTCTAAATGGCTAAGACAGATGCCCCGATGAAAGGTTGGCTGGCTCTGGCTATCCGATGGCAAACGCCCGTTGCAAGCACGTAAACCATGTGCTGCAGTCAGTCTCACTAACTGCGCTGCAGCCACTGAGCATGGCACTGCAGAGCTGGTCTCAATTCCAGGAATATTATTAACATTATCTTCTTGTTCAATATTTTCCAGGCCTATTATTGGCTCGAATTTGCGGTTGAAATCCCCCCAATAATTATTAAAATTCTCTCGAGTGCAGAGATAATATTATTTAGCTGCTCGATCACTTTTGCCTCTTTATTTGCCGCTGAAGGCCTGCTATAAACATTTAGAATACAAATTTCTCTTTTGTTGGGACCCATGAACCTTACTCCTAGGATATCTAGGCTGTTGCAATCAATTTGCTTGAAGTCGGTTCCCAGTGTAATTTTGGCCCAGATTGCCAAGCCTCCCGAAGGTCTACCTTTATTTGCAGCAATTGCCGGTACACTAAATGATCTTTAGCCAACTTTAAAATAGTTTTCAACAGCCCAGGTTTCTTGGAATATTATGATATCACTACTATCAACGTATTCCTGCCATGTGGGGTCACTCAAGTTTTTTTTCATGCCTGCTTTGTTCCATGACCTTAGTATGATACTAGTTTCAATAGCTGTGTCGGGTACAATACTATTCGGGCATTTATTGTTACCTTCCGCTAATTGCATCTCAATATTAGCATTTTGGGCACTCCTGGTTAAAAGAGCACCTTCAATCATGTCGCCCTGTATCGTAGGTACCAAATGGGGGTCACATAAGCCTACTTGTGTTATTATATCAATGTGTCTACTTCCACAAGGTATTTCATTAGTTATTTCGATGGTCATGGCCTCTTTAGTAACAATTATGCCCTGTTCTGAGCCCTCTCCCATACTATTTGGTCGTGAGCTATGGTCCGACATATTAGGAATTATCCTTGGTTGCTTCATGGGGTATTCTTCAATGCTCATTTTATAAGCAGCACCCACTAATTTCCTCTCAAGGACTGCTAATTTATTCCGTCCTTGGTCTGTCAGTCCATCTACCCCTTCGAGACCACATAGTTCCTCAAAACGATTGAATGTAGGTATTGGGAAACTATTTTTGAGTCTATCCGCTGTCCCTCCACATTGAGTTCCGAAGGGGTTACGGTTAGAAAATGACATAGGGCTTGGGCGGTAGAAGTAGCTTAGATCATAAGTACGAATGCCACTTCCCTCACTTGGATAGGAACAATCACAGATGCTGCCACCTACCCACCTATCCCGGAAGTTAACAACACAATACCCCTCTATGTCCTTGGCTCTTTGCCCAACCCAGCTTACTCCACGTACATGCAGAATTTTCCCATCTACATTATTTTGGAGGGGTCTATTCTTATATAGCCAATAGGTGACCTTATTTTTCAACTCTAAATAAGTTTCTGTTTTACCATCCTTCAGTTCAGGCACCCCCCCAAGTACAACAACGTACGGACAGGACTCCGGGGGTAGGTTAATACAGTTTACAGTAGGTTTTTTTCCTTGGGATATTGGAGGTTTCCTTAGCTGCCCCTATCCTTAGCCTGCCTTGAAGAACTATTCACGTCAGTCTGACTCTCCTCCCTCCCCACCCTACTGCTTCTCACTAGATCACTTCTCCCAGTATCAGTAGATATTGTCACGCGATTGGTTCTTGTGAGTGCCACCGGGGTTCTATTAGCTCCAATCAGGGAAGGCGGTGAGGTAACTACAGCTACAGATGCCTTCGACATGTTGGCTTCGCCTGTGGTAACCCTGGGTATACACTCAACCTGTTTCTTATCACAATTCTCTGGCGTGGTCTGCTCAAATCTCTCCAACCTTTCATTGATTACCTTCATTCTTTCTAGGAGTGGTAAAATGAGTGACTTCATCAAATGTTCCACTTGGGGCATAAAGCCTACAGGTGGTTGCGGCACGGGGAGGGTTAGATCCACCACCTTATTGATAGAGGATATTAGCGGAAGGGTAAGTACCAATGGTTGTGTGGGTGTTGCACTAGGTCCAGTAGTCACGGCCTCTTCTGTAATAATATTGGGCAGTTTGGAGGTTTTTATCATCTTTGAGCTTCTCCCCTTCTGGGCTTCCCCTTCCCGCTTTCTCTTAACAGTGGTGTTTTTTAGTCCTGGAATTTGTTTAGGCATTTGGGATTTTGTACTGTTTTTCACACAGGACCTTGTTGGGGGGTGTAGTGCTGGAGTGGTAGTAGTGTCTTCCCTGTCTAGGACACTTGGCGAAACATAGGGGGACCCCCCGCTTAACACGGGTCTATCCAATACACTTTCCTCCACATTTTCAATGCTGTCTCCCTCGCTAGTCTGTCTATTACTAGTGGTTTGCCCTTCTACTTGGTTTGGGGAAACAGCCAACATAATGGGTCCTAAGGAAGATCGCCTTGCATACATTGGTTCAAGGGACAGGCGACGCTCTGTCAGGGCTATTTCATGTTTGATTACCGATGTTACCCTGGTAATGAATTGATCAAGTGCCCCACTTACAGTCCCCCCCCCCACTACAGCTGCCCTCCTTCCCTTCATTGGATTTTTCCTTCCATTTTCTCCACGCTAGATTCGGCCTCAATGGGGGTACTAGCTCCCAACTGATGCACCATTTCCCCCTTTTCTCTCCTACCCTCCCCAATCATAAATTGGGGTACTACTTTCGAGGGTAGTAGTTATATCAATTCCCTCCAATGCTATTTCAAATGTGTCTGGTTTACTGGCAGTGTTTGATGAGGAGTTCTCTTCCCAGGGCGTCAATCCACCTGTTCTAACACACTGAACCTGTTTCTTTGAGGAAACAATGGAAGTGGAGGGATATAGGCGTGCGAGTCCTCCCAGGTTGCCGTCCCCTGCTGCATTCTAAATGGATGGCTGCTTTGGCCCTCACCGTAATGGACGCTTTTAGTTAGGCCAGTTCTTAACCTAGGAGTAGGATAGAAATATGACAGATGGAGGGGAAGGATTTGGTTATTGGAGCAGATGGAGGATATACTGCAGATATGTTCTACGGCGCTATTATGCCTAAAATGTATTACTTACACAGTTTCCTGCAATAGTTTTAGGTCCGCTCCCAATCCATTCTATTCTTTTAACAGAAATTATTTCAGCTGAAACATTAGGGGGTGAAGGCCTGTTGGCATTAAGCCAATGTATGCATTTGTTTTTTAAATCTGTGTAATCTTCGCTTTTTCCCTGAGTTAGGGGAGAAACCCCCGCTAGCACCACAACATAAGGTAGAGATTCCGGGGGGAGATCGATGGTCGGCAACTCCAGTGAGGAACCTCTAAGTAGTACATTTCCACTTGTTGAGTTTGGTTGGTCAGAGTGACTTCTCACCGAATCAGGGACCCCCCCCTCACCATTCTATTATTTTCAGTTCCCGTTTTTCCATCCCTAGACGTAAGCTGTGTTTTACAAAACATAGGAGTAAGATTCCTAGTAGCCTGGGGAATTTCAGCAGGAATAGTATTGCTAGGTGGGAGGCTAGCAGGGTCAGAAATGGGTTCTGCAGTACTCGAAACTGGTCGTATGCCCGAGTTCCCAGGAACACTATTATTGGGCAGAGTAATCCTACCGTGGGGAGTGGGCTTTAGAATGGGATCAGCCTCCCCAGTGGGCTGCTAGACTGTGTTTTCCCTAACCCCATATTATTAAGGGTGGACACTAATCCATCATACCAGGGGTTTAGTATGTGTGCCAATGGTCTGCTCAATGAGAGCCTGGAAGTCGGCAACAAGGTGGGTAACCCAGACCGGTGCACCCACACAAGAGAAGGGAGGGCCAGCAATGGCTGGTAGAGAATCATGTTTGGACATGGTCCTTTTAGTTATTATTTTTTTTTTGGACAACTTCGTTTTCTTACTTCTAGGACACGATTTGGTAGCTACATTTGTTACAGAGCAAGGGGGGGAACTGGGAGCGTGGTAGCTCACATTAACATCTATGGGAGCCTGGGCACAAGGCAGCTCAGCAAAAGATGATGTAAGAAACGAACTAGAATCAGGGTGATTTATTGTAACTGCTGAGTAGCCCCCCAATTGCTGTAGCGGAGGGACAGCAGGAGTAATTGATAATCTTCTCTCTGTATTTTCTATTGCAGTTGCCACTACACCAATGGTTTTCTGGAGCATCTTGTCAATAGCCGTTAGGGTGAGAAGGGGTTGTGTTGTCGCAGCCTGGTGCCTAGTCATGGGGCGAGAAGTAGCCGGCTTAGGATTTTTGCCCGTATGACTCATTTTTTTTATTCACAATGGCAGGGGGGCTGATCCTTGTATACCCAATACTCCCTCCCAATACAAGAAGGAAGAATTAAATGCAGAGATGTCTACTTAATGATAGTTCAAGATAACAGTACCTTTGTGCAATTGTCTGCACTTCGCAATTGTCCTTGCAAATGTTAGGGAGGTGGCCCAGCCCGGCCTCTTCTGGCCCCTGACGGCCACAGACGGCCCGCCCTTTGCCCGGGCTTAGCCCGGCACAACCCGCGCGCGATCCTGCGACTTGGGGGCTGCGCTCCGATTAAAAGCGCCTCCGGGCGCGGATGTGGCATTAGCGGCTGCCGCCGCAAGGAAGGCTGGGAATAGTATTCCCCCTGCGGCCGCGCGGTGACAGGCTGCAGCAGCGATAAAAAAAAGTGAGGAAGACCAGCGGCACAGCAAGCAAGGCAGGGAACAGATACACAAAGTGAAATGCCCCCTCAAACGTCCAAGCAGCACTATATTCTGAATATAGATTGGGTGTGGTTCAATATCTCCCAATATTGCACTGCTTTTTAGGTCTCGCCTAGCGTTGCAGTGCATGCGTTGCTCGCTTTGCGAGGCGTGCTTTATTAAGGTATTTTTAAGAAGTGGTGTGGAAGCCCCGCCCATATTTGTCATTGGCTGGCGTCATCATCCATGGTAAACGCTGGCTTCCGATTGATAATGAGGCTTCTTAGTCCCTCCTTGTTACCGCCCTGTCTCCTTTTTCAGACTGCTCATCAGGTATGGATCTTTTACTTGCGGGTTATCCTGTTTCTTCAACTAATCGGTGAGCACTTTTTTTAAATTGCAGCACGAGCGGCCGTGCTTGTTTTTAATTGCATTTAACGCGTCTCACTGTCAGTGTGTTACTTGGTTGAAGGGCAGTTAACTGTAAAAGATGCTAATTTGAATGATGGGCGTGACTAATGAAGCGATTGCTTCTCTAGCAAAAAGACACTCTGTAATCTGAGCACATTGTGTCACCGAACAGCAGCAAATACAGTGTACACACAGGTAAAGCGCAGCTAGAACACATACATGCAAAAGAGAATTAGAATACACGCATGCAATAGGAAAACATGAAACATGAACTACCCTTTCAGAAGCACATAAGTGGAACAGATTCCTAAAGACACCGCGATGTGTTTAATGATAACAAAGGGTATTGATGTGCGTATTTCCGTATGTGTTTCCTGTCATGCTTGCAGTCCCTGTTCTCAATTTCCTAAGAATTTCCCTTTTCACAGATTCGAAGGAGGATTTTGATTGTTCATGTGTCTTTTAGAGAGAAACTGAATGTCCCCCGTATGCAGCAAGATCATATCTGGGACACTATGATAGCGACGAAATACAAGGGTTTTTGCTTATTTAGGAACAACGACAAACAAACGGGGGTGGGCAGGGGTGAAAGTCTCCGGTTTTATTCTATTGTTCAGATGGATGCTGACATAAACAAGCATTTGCAATGCAATAGGTCTCGCAGTGACACGAGTTTGAGCTATTGGCATTGTAAATGGCAATGCCTTTTATTTTGGTTTTTAAAACATAAATAGAAGACATTGTCATTTACAAAGGCAATAGTTCAAACTCGGGTAACTGCGAGACCTACTGCATTGCAAATGCTTGTTTTATATGGATTAATGATGTTGTCCAAAATTATTATTACATTTGTGTGGTAAAATTTAGAGATGAAACTAAACACACTTTGTGGGGGCTGTCGCATTCTACATTACATTGAAAGTATATCATATTCATTAATTTTATTTAACGGTTCCGTAGCGCCTTTGCATCATAAGGTGTCAAGGCGCCTTACAATCAGCTGAAAAGGGCGAGATATAGAGAGAGCAAAACGCTGAATACAGAACAGGAACTTTTCAATGACAGATGTGTTCTTTCACACCCAGAAATGATGAGTTTTTAGTTGTTTCCTGTCAGTGTCTGCACATGTGGCCTCGTGATTGTGAACTTCAGGCACAGCTTAGTCATGAGAGTACTAAAAACCATGCTACAGGGGAGTGTACTTAAAACCACGCTACAGGCGAGAGTGCTTAAAACACGCTACAGGTGAGAGTACCTAAAACCATGCTACAGATAAGAGTGCTTAGAACCACGCTACAGGCGAGAGCGCTTAGAACCACGCTACTGGCAAGAGCACTTAAAACCATGCTACAGGTGAGAGCGCTTAGAACCATGCTACTGGCGAGAACGCTTAAAACCATGCTACTGGCGAGAACGCTTAAAACCACGCTACAGATGAGAGCGCATAAAACCACGCTACTGGCGAGAGTGCTTACGACCATGCTACAGGTGAGAGTGCTTAGAACCACGCTAGAGTGCTTAAAACCACACTCCAAGTGGGAGCGCTTACAACCATGCTACAGGTGAGAGTGCTTAAAACCACCCTACAGGTGAGAGGGCTTAAAACCACCCTACAGGCGAGAGTGCTTAAAACCACCCTACAGGCCAGAGTGCTTAAAAACCACACTAAAGGTGAGAGTCCTTACAACCAAGCTACAGGCGAGAGCACTTAAAACCATTCTACAGGTGAGAGTGCTTACAACCATGCAACAGATGAGAGTGCTTACAACCACGCTACAGGTGAGAGTGCTTAAAACCACGCTACAGGTGAGAGTGCTTAAAACCACGCTACAGGTGAGAGTGCTTAAAACCACGCTACAGGTGAGAGTGCTTAAAACCACACTACAGGTGAGAGTGCTTAGAGCCATGCTACAGGTGAGAGCGCTTAGAACCATGCTAGAGTGCTTAAAACCACGCTCCAGGTGGGAGCGCTTACAACCATGCTACAGGTGAGAGTGCTTAAAACCACCCTACAGGCGAGAGTGCTTAAAACCACGCTACAGGCGAGAGTGCTTAAAACTACGCTACAGGCGAGAGTGCTTAAAACCACACTAAAGGTGAGAGTGCTTACAACCAAGCTACAGGCGAGAGCGCTTAAAGCCATTCTACAGGTGAGAGTTCTTACAACCATGCAACAGATGAGAGTTCTTAGAATCTTGCTACAGGTGAGAGCGCTTAGAACCACGCTACAGGCTAGAGTGCTGAAACCACACTACAGGTGAGAGTGCTTACAACCACGCTACAGGTGAGAGTGCTTACAACCATGCTACAGGTGAGAGTGCTTAAAACCAGCTACAGGTGAGAGTGCTAACAACCACGCTACAGGTGAGTGCTTAAAACCACGCTACAGGCGAGAGTGCTTAAAACCACGCTACAGGTGAGAGTGCTTAAAACCACGCTACAGGCGAGAGTGCTTAAAACCATGCTACAGGCGAGAGTGCTTAAAACCACGCTACAGGTGAGAGTGCTTAAAACCATGCTACAGGTGAGAGTGCTTCAACCACGCTACAGGTGAGAGGGCTTAAAACTATGCTACAGGCAAAAGTGCTTAAAACCACGCTACAGGTGAGAGTGCTTCAACCACGCTACAGGTGAGAGTGCTTACAACCACGCTACAGGTGAGAACACTTGCAACCATGCTACAGCTGAGAGTGCTTAAAACCATGCTACAGGTGAGAGTGCTTACAACCAAGCTATAGGTGAGAGTGCTTCAACCACGCTACAGGTGAGAGCCCTTAGAACCACTCTACAGGCGAGAGTGCTTAAAACCATGCTACAGGCAAGAGGGCTTTAAATCAATCTACAGGAGCCTCTTCTATGTACTGCCAGGCTCGCAACGCCCATTGGGCTCAAAAGGCTTCAATCCCCCCCAAAAAGAAAAACTGTCTTTGTGTGTGTCCGGGTGAGACAGCTTCCCGGGCACACACACAGACAGTTTTTGGGCTGGCGTCCGTCTTCTTGCAGCTGCACACAAGTGCTTCACAGGTCTTTAATGACCATTTGCTTGCTAACGAGGCGGTGATGTTTTTTCACCCCTTCTTAGAGCCCCTGCAGCTACTCGGACTATCCCTGGAAGAATTGTCCCCCCACCCCACCCCCGCCGAAATGTGGCACTGGTTGCGCCTCTGTATACAGCTGTGTGCCTTTGTGCATCAGCCTCAGGAGTCTATACTCCCTAGGAGCCGAGGCGCTTTGTTTTCATGTAGGCGCTTCCTTATGCGGGGCCTGTCCTTCAGTGAGTCGGGGGAATCCCCATGAGGGATCGCTCTGCTGCCCACGGCCCCAG
This sequence comes from Lissotriton vulgaris, assembly GCF_964263255.1. Lineage (NCBI taxonomy): Eukaryota > Metazoa > Chordata > Amphibia > Caudata > Salamandridae > Lissotriton > Lissotriton vulgaris. Next base: position 64,254,293 of record NC_141691.1, on the reverse strand, counting down.
ACTGGAATATCCGGTGCTGTCTCATTCAGGGCAGACCGGGAATAGCAACCAGCCCTGCGAGACTGCTGCGCCACCGGCCCTGGGGGTAGCAAGAAGCACCCCTCCCTCAACGGTAATCTGAGGCAATGTTATCACATAATGTACTGATGTATTCTGATCAGATTCAAATACTTGTTTCCACCCCACTTAAGAATTACAAAGAAAATGTGCGGATTTTGTAATTTCTTAATTTTTTATATATTCTGAAATATCAGAACAGGAGTTCCTTTTTTTTGTGGTGTGCTCCAAAAATACCATCCGTCACCGTCACCTCCCAGATGGCTGTTCAGCAGGATTGTCCGATACATTCTCTCCCTGTGACGTCAGAGGGATAAAAGTTGACACCGAACTCCCTAGAAGACAGAGCCTGACATTTGACCTCTGTCTTTCAACACACAGCAAATGTCACAAGATCAGAACAACATTTAAAACCCGACAGCCGAGCTGCCTCGTGGGCTTCGATCTAAAGGGATGTCCCACACCCACTAGAAATGCTGTGAACCGCATCCATAGATGAGTAACCCAGGTTTAAAGAAATTGTGCAGAACGCACCGTTTTACATCATATTTCAAAACTTTTTTTGCATTTTCAGGAGGGGCGCGAAAAGCACCATCATCAGTATGAGGGACTCACTCGGCAGCTAAACAGGTCATACAATATTATTATAAAATATCATTTACAAATGTTTTTAAAAAAACGCCCAACTAAAAGAATCTGGAGTGCTTTGATAATCGAACTCTGAATATTTTGCTTTGAAATAGGCGCTAGAACCACTTTTTGTTGCGTGATAAATTCAGGACAGAATAACCAAAGATCCGGAAGAGCATTCGTAAAGTGCACTAGCGTGGTGGCGGTATGGCCTCTGCCACCCTCGGGAGGGGTGGAGAGGGTCTTTGGGTGGAGGTGAAAGGTCACCATATGGTCAGCCTGTGACTGGATCGGATACAGTTATGCTGCTCATGTACATTTTATTGGACGTCTCCCAAATCATTTCTAAAGGAAAGGGGGGCTTTTCTATTTGTAATCTGGAGGTTTTGAATATCCCCCCTCCTGCACCGGACTTCAAGCAGGGAATGTAACCCAGTGTTCCTGGGTCTCCGGCTCTTCTCAGCCTGAAATTCTTCTACGCCATCTCATGCGGGGCATATATCTTACGTTAGCCAAAGCCACATTGGCAGACTTACATCTAATTGCTGTGAGTTGGGAATGGCAGAGCCCTGGGTTTCTTCATACCAGCTGATAGGTCTGCGTTGGGTGAAAGGAGTACCACACCGAGTTAATACTCCAGGCGAGAGCCCGGTCAGTGTATGGTACCCTTAGGAATGTTATTGCCACACGGGAGGGGGGGGGGGGGGGGGCAGTGAAGGGCTGTGCACTCACCTCCTGGGGGGCGGGGGCGTGGCTCACAGCCCAAGAACTCCACACAGCTCTGGGGCCCTTCGAGGTCCTCACACCCCACTCCGGCTCCGTGGGGGTCCCGAAGCACTCCTCTTCACACGGTCCGGCACACACACCTTTCCAGGGGTCCCTCTGGTGTGCCCCGGTCCTCCCCACGGCCTGGTGACGCGCTACGAAGACAGCTGAGCTCAGGGCAGCGCCTGGAAGAGAGCGGCAGGGTGCTAGGGATGGCGGGGTCCGTGCTGTGCGTGAGAGGCGGTGCACAACAGCACAAGTCAACCTGTGTCCCTCAGTCGAGAGACAACACCCGTGTCCCATCTCCCCTGGAGTTTCTAAGGTGAAGGTGGGGGGTGATGGGTCAGGCCGCCTGGACACTGGAATCAATACCCCGAGCAGGGCAGCACCCCTGAGACACGAACCCCTGAGGGCAGAGGGGCGATTGGTTCAGCGCAGACGAGCCAGGCCGTGGCTGAAGTGACGTCACGGCCCAGTATCCTCTCTGGAGTTTCCCAGTTTTAGGGGGGGAGGGGAGCCGGCCGCCTGGATATTGGCAGCGCTTCTGAAACAAGAAGATCAGGGCGGAGGGGGTGATTGGCAGGGTTGAATTGGGATAAAAAAAAATATAGGCCCGGGCACCCTAAAAAATGTGGCAAACGGTGCGGATTGTGCTTTTTTTTTGCAAAATACTGCTTTTGTGTTTTAAGTATTATGAAGTTTCTAAAAGAGGCGCGATTTCTCAACTTCGCTGAGATTTTTTTTTAAAATGCAAATATTTCTTGTACTCTTTGTACACAGAGGAGTTCACAGTTGTGAACCAGACCTAAATATAAGTGAGGACACTTCTGCTCAGCTCAGCCCCCCCCCCCCCAAATCTGCATGCTTCAATGGGTGCACCAGCCGGAGGCCGGGAGTGACACCTCCACCCCCTTGGTAAAGGGTGGTCACAGAGGCCCCTCTGCCTCGGAGAGGCCGCTCAGGCCCCCACTGGGCCGCGGGCAGTGTGATGGTGTTAATGGCACTAGCGCGATCAATCGCGGCGTCGGGACACCAATAAGACACGGGCGTCGGTAATTGCTTTCACTCGTGGCTCCTGACTGACTCCCTGGCCACGCCCCTTTATTTTTATATAGCGGGCGCGTGACGACACACGCCCGCGCTAACGTAACCTCAGAGGTGCGGGTAGACTGCAACGCTACCCTGCGCCTGAGGACACTACATTCCTTCCAACCTTTATTGAACAACAACAAACAAATCGGACATAATGGAAATAACGAGGATCTGTTACCAGTCACTAGATTTCAGTCCCTGGATGATCACACCATGAAGTCGGCCAGCCTGGAGGATGGTGCCGGGTTCTGGCGCAAACTATATATGGACTGCTCTCCCCTTGATAACGGCACCGGCGGTGTCATTCTTGTCGGGGTTCTGCTTTCCGGGGACCTTAACGGGGAGCTTGGCAAGCTCTCTCCTGGGGTTGCCGGCAGCAGCGGAGTGTCTGAGTCCACCCGGCTCTCATCTTCAGTGAGGTACGGTCCTTGCGGCTCTAAACCGCCTTCGTCTGCTTGTTGGCTTGGCCTGGTCCTTGGATGGTCAGGTTCCGGCCGATCTGGTGTTCCAGCATGGACCTTTTTGAAGAAGGAGACGTTGCGAGTGACCACTTTGGCTCCCTTCTGGGCAGTCACCATGGTACCAGTTCGGCGAAGAACGGTCCACGGTCTGTGTTCAAACGGGAGCCGGAATTTGCTTCCGGGATATCGGTCTCTGATGTACACACTGTCTCTTACTTGGATGTCGGATTCCTTGGCTCATCTCCGGGTGCTGGCTTGGTAATTGGACCATGTCCGGTTAGCTAGGGTCCCCTCAGCATCGATTTGGGCTGTAATCCAGTTTGGATGGTTCGGGATAGTGTCTTTTACGACTCGGCCCATGGCTGCCGGCTCGGGGGCTACCTCGGTTGTGAGATGAGGCGTTAGCCGGTATTCTCTTAAAAAACTGTAGATGGCCCTTTCCACTGGTGATCCCTCAGCGTGTGCAATGCGTATCGTTTTGTTGAGCGTGCGCATAAATCTCTCCACTTCCCCATTGGCCTGGAGCCAGCGTGGAGTCACTTTCCTGTGAAGGATTCTCCAGCTTTTTAGGTAGTCCGCGAACTCTTGCCCCTGGAATGGTGGGCCGTTGTCCATCTTGACTACCTCAAATATTCCGTGCGTGACGATGGTTTTCTCGAACTTGGTGATAACTTCCGTCACTGTCTGACTCCCCACGATCTCCACTTCTGGATATTTTGTGAAGTCGTCGATGATCACTAGGGCATAGCGCCCATCAGGGAGATGTCCGAAATCTGCGCTCACACACTTGCTCCGTTTTGGCGGGTCGGTGGAGGGCTGCTTCCATGTGGGAGGCTCTGGCCTGCGACATTTCCTTGGAGCGCCCAAGTTTGAGGATGTCTGCTAGTGGCTTGCCGTCTTCCTGTAGGATGGTGACTCTGAGTTTAGATGAGTAACACCCTTGGATTACATGTTCTCGAATTTCTTCCTGCTCATCACGGAATCCGCACATGCTGGCCAACTCTTTTAACCTCCTGTGGAAAGCGTCCAGCGACTCCTCTGCTTCCTGCTTAGCCTGGCGAAATATGAATCTCTCATGGTCTTTGCTCGCCATAGGTTCAAAGTGTGCGTTACCGGCCGGTAAAGGGCCACCTACATTGGGCCCCAGGTCCTGAGAAACACAAAAAAAAAAAACGGGACATTTCGCAAAAAATAGAAGAAGGACTACAATTTTACATCAACAGAGTGGCGAAGTCTGACAGCGCTCATCGACTTAGGATCACAGAAGAGGTGCTAAGAAAAAAAATCAATTGTAATGTATTAATTAAAACCAGCATCAGTAGATCCTCCCTAAATCTGTCGGGACTTCTGGTGAAAAAGCAAGCCCGCTCCTGGCAAATCAGGGCGTCTGGTCACCCCAGGGCGGCTTCTGTCCCTACAACACAAGAGGCCCTCCCCGTCAGACGCCCAGCACCCCTGACATCATCACCCTCCCCCCCTTCCCCCACAGCTGGTAGCTATCTTCCCCCATTTTCCCAGAATCAGGGACAGCTGCAATGAGGGACCTGGGGATTCCGGGTCCAACAGGTGAGCACCCCTAGAACCACCTGCTGCTTCCACCCCACCGAGATCTCCCCTAGAACCACCTGCTGCTTCCACCCCACACCTCCATCTCCCCTAGAACCACCTGCTGCTTCCTGCCACCCCCACCCCGCGAGCACAATTAAGTTCTGGTGCCGAGCACCAGAACCCACCGGCTCAAATTAATCACCTCTTCTAGGGGGGCCCTGGAGCCCTTTCACCTGAACTGACGCCGACCAGTACAGTCCTGTGGGCCACTCCTCCACCCCCCCTGAGAGGCTCACAAGAGTGTTTATCATGGATGCTTAGAACATGGCGGCCTCTATACAGTGCATACCTATGGGTCCATCACCCATCAGTCCAGAGGGTCATGCGAGCATTGCCCAGTGTCTGCATGTAGCCGGAGCATGCAGTGAGCTGCTCCTCTGTGCCACACCAGAAAGAAATGCATGTAAACTCCTCATGTTCTATCCCCCGCTCATCTTCATGTTTTTACAAGCCATAAGGCAGCGGCCTTAGGCTGGTTACTCACACATGACCCCAAAATGCTTCGTTTTTTAAAAAAACGATTTTTATTGATTTTTGTATAAAATCATAGACTACATAAATTTACACTGAGAAAGTTCATCGTAACCCCCTACCCCTCCCCCCACCCCTTAGTCTGGCAGACTTCTAAAGGAAAAGAGAAGATAAAGAAAGAAAAATATACAATATGAATACCACATTATGCATCGTTTGGCCCCGTAAAATAACTGTGTGCTGTGCCCTGAAATCAATCACAGAACTGGCTTTGGAAAATAATAAAGCAAGCTACATCAAACTAGCCACATGTATAGAAATAGCACAGCATAAAAATCTTCAAATAAGAATACAGAGGCCATTGCCAGTTCAAATACAGATACAAGAGCAGTTACCAGTTATTACATGATTTAATAGTTAAACCCCATATATAGACTTTACTAAGAGTGACACCAATAGATCTAGGTTAGGTTTGAAGGAGTTGCCTATTATTATTAATATTTTTGCCTTGATTATCACACCATTCTTGTAGCGGAGCCCAGATTTTCAGACCAGCAGTGCGTTTCCTTCTTCCTTTCCCTTTATAGATTGCAATTTTCAGCTTAAATGCGGCTAGTAATCTGGCGAGCCATTGCTGAAATGAGGGTGCCAGTTCATCTAACCAGGCCGATGCAATACACATCCTAAAAACAGCCATTGACACAAATATAAATTCCGCCCCTTGTCGATTCCAGTTTGGGTCAGTCGTTCCTAGAAGCATCATTTCAATAGTCAAGGTAACGTGATTATTCACAACCGCTGATATAAACCTCTCAATATCGCGTTTCAGTTGGGATAGGCCGTCGCAGGTAGCAAAAATATGTATACAGTCTGCATTCGGAAAGTGGCAACGGGGACAGTAAGTTCCTTTACCCGAGCCCCATTTTGCAATTTTGTCGGGAGTATAATATAACATAAAAAGGGTTTTGTAAAATTGCTTTTGTAGTTTAGTTGATAGCAAATAAGTTTGTCACATTGCCATTATACTTTCAATTTCAGCTGGAGGTATACCAATTTTGTTTTCCCACTTCGAGGCTATCTTTCCTATATCATCAGGTGCCGAGTTACTTAATAGGATATATATTTCACTAATGGTGTTAACTTTACTGGACGACAGTGTCTCAAATATCTCACATTTTGTACTGATGATTTCACAAAGATTTCTTTTAGTTATGAAGTCCCGTATGTGTAGGTATTTGAAGAAGTCTCTGTTGTTAATTTGGTATTTCATTCTTAGTTCCTCAAATGTGTGAAGCCCCGTAGAAGAGCAGAGATTGCCGAAATGTGTAATTCCGGCTGCTTCCCATTTCTTCATATAGCTATCCCTGAAAATAGCAGGCAGATCTAGATTATCTTTAAAAAGTGTATAGTATGAAACTCACCCAATATCCATTTGTTTTCTTATTTTTTGCAAAATTTTAAAAGAATGTAGAAGCGGCTTAAATTGTACTTTTTTGTGATAGCTGTCATGTAGGTGGCGCCATAGATATCCAGAATTGTTTTCACCTAACAATAGGTTATAAATAGATGGTTGCACACCCCGTGATGCTACATTCGCTAATTCAATTTGAAGAAGTTCTTGACTGTTAATCAGGGTTGCTGCCCAATAATAGAACCGCAAATTTGGTAAGCCTAAGCCCCCCTGTTCCTTTGGTAAAGTAAGGCATTTTAATGCACGTCTTGGTTGGGAATATGACCAAATAAATTTTGAGAAGGTGTGTTCCATTGATTTTAAACAGGAGTTCGAAAATTCTAGGCATATTGCTCTAAATAAATACAGCAATTAAGGAAAAAACGCCATTTTAATGGCGTTTACTGTACCAATCAGGGAAAGGTGCAGGTTATCTAGTCGGTGGAGATCCTTTTGCATTGTCCTTAAAACAGGTTTTACATTGATATCTACCAGATCTTCTAGTTTGGCAGTGATAGAGATCCCCAAATATGTTGCGTTTGGAGTAACTCTGGGGTCGGCAAAAGCCAAATTATCATTAATCACAATTTGGGTTTTACCTTGATTAAGGGCGTATCCAGAAACAGCTCTAAATTTGGTGGCTTCATCAACGATAGCAAGCATAGTAGGTGCTGGGTTCTTAGTGGCGATTGCTATGTCATCAGCATAGGCTAAAATTTTGGTGGAGAGATCGCGTGATAGAATAGGCTCTATTACCAAATTCATTTCCAATCTTTGTAAAAAGGGATCTAAATAGAGGGCAAATAGCAGTGGCGAGCAGGGGCAGCCTTGTCTCGTCCCTCTCGATATCTTGAACGGTTTGGTAAGATTGCCATTGACAGAAACCATAGCGGTCGGGTTGACATATAATTGTTGTATTGCCATATTAAAGCTTGGAGGGATTCCAACTCTTTTCAAAGCTGCCCAAAGGAATTTCCAGGAGACCCTATCAAATGCCTTTTCCGCATCTAAAAGTAGGAGGACCATAGGGTCTCCTGTAATTCGTGACCGATCAAAAAGTGTAATAACTCTATGGACGTGATCAGTGGTAGATCTTCATGGGACAAAGCTGTGTTGGTAATTGGCTATAACTAAATGAATAATTGGTGCCAGGCGATTTGCTAGTAGTTTGGAGTATATTTTGGAATCCGCATTAATCAAGGTAATTGGTCTATATGAGCCTAATTTATCAGGAGGTTTATTTTTTTCCGGAAATATTATAATTTTTGCACTGGACCAAGATTTAGGAGGAGTTCCCCCTCTGAAAATATAACCAAATAGAGTCACCATTATATGTTGAAGTTCGGCTAGGAAAATTGAAAAAAACTCCGAAGGTAAACTATCTAAGCTTGTCGCCTTTCCCCAAAATGCTTCCCATGTTGGCCACTCTGCTCTTCAGCATTCTTCCAACCAAGCACTTCCATAAGTGGAGAAGAGGTGGAGAAGTGTAGCTCACTGGTTAGAGGAGGCAGACCCAGAAGCAGAGGTCAGACCCGGGACCAGGGTTCAATTCCCGACGCGGCAGGGTCTTGAGCCCAAATGTCCACGGACTCGATAATTCTCGCTTCGGTGCCCACTCGAATCATGGGTTCACACTCTGCAACTCTGGGCATTAGCTTGCTTAATCTCCACAACGGCCCCCCCCCCCGCGGCGGGATGCCTGGCTTTTACCTTGGGGATGCCCAGTACGGGTTATCTCACAGGGAAAAAAGCCAGGACAGGTTCCCAAGGCAAGCGCTGAGATGCTCCAGGGTAAGTCGAGCGCTATATAAGCTGTACAATAATAATAATAATAAGGTCTACTGTGGATAGTAAGTGCTATATAAGTGCAACTACAATGCTACACATCCACATACATATTCTTCCCCAGTCCCTCCCACACACCTCTCCCAGGTCAGGAGAATCATGTATTCTCCACCAGAAATCCCCAGAAACCAGGGAAGGGGCTTCCCAGGGGTGGGCTCTGCCATGAATAGTTTTTGCCCCCCATTCATGTTAAAAAAAGCCTTTCTTATAATCCCAACCATTGGGAAATCCAACGTGTGATCAAGGGCAAAAAATATTGGGTTTGGTGCAAAATGAGAGAAACCTTCAAAGCCTAAACCAATGATGTCCACTCACAAAGTGTTGCTTGTATCTGCCCTTTGTGCACCATGAAGAAAAGAGACCATAACATATAGTGTACATAAGAAAGAGCAAAACAGTCATGACTTTTATAGAAACCCCGCAAACACAAGGAGATGATCGACGGAGCGCTGAACCTTTTCAGACACTCACCCCAAGTCACAGATCTGTGTTGAATCCATCATCGTTCTTTAGCTCACCTCGCCACCTCCGTTCATACCCAGATATATGCAAATCAGTCTTGACCCTGTCCCTCATGGGAACAGTGCAGCCCAAACTGCCAAGCCATGTCTTCCCTGAACCAGTGGTTTCTGGATACTTCCCTCATCAGCCAGGCTGCTTGAATCCAGTGGCAAAGTGAGCAAGGGACTCACGTCTGAGCATACCCTGCCAACTTAGGGTGAACAAAGCAAACACAAGGAGATAATGGACGGAGTGCTGAAACTTTTCAGACACTCACCCCAAGTCACAGATCTGTGTTGAATCCATCATCATTATTTAGCTCACTTTGCCACCTCAATTCAGACCCAGCTATATGCAAATCAGTCTGACCCTGGGTGGTATGGGAACAGTCCAGCCCCTGCCCAAACTGCCAAGCCATGTTTTCCCTGAACCGGAAACAAGCATACTGGGACCTGTTTCAGGGTAACACCCCTCATCAGCTAGGCTAGCTTGAATCCAGTGGCAAAGTCAGCAAGGGTCCCACATCTGGGCATACCCTGCCAATTTCGGGCAAACAAAGCAAAGCAAACACAAGGAGATGATGGACGGAGCGCTGAAACTTTTCAGACACTCACCCCCAGTCCCAGATCTGGGTTAAATCCATCATCATTCTTTAGCTCACTTCGCCACATCAGTTCAGACCCAGCTATATGCAAATCAATCTTGACCTTGTGCCTCATGGGAACAGTCCAGCCCAAACTGCCAAGCCAGGTCTTTCCTGAACCGGAAACAAGCATCCTGGGACCGGTTTCTGGGTAACACCCTTCATGAGCCAGGCTAGCTTGAATCCAGTGGCAAAGTGAGCAAGGGACCCACGACTGGGCATACCCTGCCAACTTAGGGCGAACAATGCAGTTCCTGACCTGGCAGTTCGGCTGGACTGTTCCGATTGGGTGCAGGGTCAAGACTAATTTGCATATGGCTGGGTCTAAACGGGAAGGCATGGTGAGCAAAAAACCGATGAATTTTGGCCCAGATCTCTGTACTGAGGTGAATGTATGACCTTGTTCTGTATTCGGTCTATCAATTGTTCTTTTTGCTTTCATACCAACCCGACACTTTCTCGAAAGTTCACAAAAGCACGCTCATATGGTGCGAAGAGTGGTTTGCTTTGATTTGTAACTGTGCTTTTCCCCACAAAGACTCTGTCATAAGCAGTGTTTGTGTGTCAGAGGAGGACTAGAGTGGCAGGGTAACTATATACACAGATTGCCTGAACTCTGCTCTCCACAATATGCTATGAATTGGCTCCCAGGAGGCACGCGGTGAAGGGGCCAGAGGCATAATGGCCTCTACCGTAAACAGCTTGTCCAGAGAAATATGGCAGGTTTAATTTCTACCCTTACATTAGGGTGCTAAACAATAAACAATTATAAAAAATAGAGGATTCACAGGGGAAATCGTGCTATTACAGCAGTAGATTTCAAAAACAATGTGGCGGAGTTCAGATTATTGCAATATGTGTTCGTAATTTCAAATTGTGTGTTCATCACTGTCTCTAGGAATGTGGATGTTGCCTTAACGTTCTTTTGTTGGTCCTGATGGTGGCCTGCTTCAAAAATCCAGAACAGACCGAAACGTTGACATCTATAGGGAAAGTTGTGTGGAACTCCCATTTCTGATGTTAGATACATGTACAATCATAATGTGTACATAGTAGAGAGGCAACAAAAAGTATGGAAAAGAGCTTTGTTGAAAATAGAAGAGAGCGAATAGATCCTTTGTGATTGCCTTTTTAATCCTGTACTTCACCAAAGTATACAAGCAAGTGCAGCCAATGCGTTTCGCCTTGTCAGAGGCTTCCTCAGGGCAACATGAATGGAAGTTGTTGGATAGAACTTAATCCTAGTCATGAATCTCAGCAAATCGGATTGGAAATCCCAGATGCACTTAATAATAATAAAAAAGTGGTTTTGAGTAGGTGCACAACTGTCCCATGACCGACGTCTGATAGATGACATCTTTCAAAGGTGAAATTTCACACCTCCAAGCTTCATAAAAGCAGAATGTCTTAAGACTTGGCGTTAATGTTTTGTGGCCGACTTTAGGTCATAATGAAATATGGGAAATCAGAAGTTACAGATGTCCAAGCCGTTTTTGGCAACAGGACCGTGTCAAGTATCCAAGTCAATAATGTTCATTGAGTATGTGTTGATGTACTCAGTTTTACCAACCGACCCACTTTACGTCATTGCGCTTGTAAACTTGTATAATGACACTTGGCAATTGTGATTTATTTTCTTCTTTAACTCCACATTTTCAAGAGAACCTGTGCTTTTGATGAAACAATGTTATTGAATAACTGTGTATTATCAATATTCTGATCCCCTGCTTGTAAAACTCTCTCAGGTTTAGTCTCACATTGTGGGCCTGTTAACTCCACTCTGGTTACATTTCTCATTGAGCGACCGCTATGAAATAAAAATGAATTTGTACTTGTAAAGCGCACTTATACCCCAATCTGGGTTTCCTGTCGTTGTGCGCATACCGCTGTGGAACCCTTCCTGGCTTTTCCCTGTGAAATGTCCACTCCTGGGCACCCCCAAGGTGAAGCCAGGCATTTCAGCGCTGTTGGGGCCGTTGTGGAGATTAAGCAAGCTATTGCCCAAAGTTGCAGAGTGGGACCTATGATTAGAATAGGCACCGAGGCGAGAATTATCAGGTCCGAGGAAATTGAGCCCGAGACCCGCCGATGCGGGAATTGAACCCTGGTCCCGGGTCAGATCTCTGCATCAGGGTCTGCCACTCCAACCATTGAGCCACACTTCTCCACAATCCGGTATCAGAAGATTATCTTTGCAGTGGGTTCTATGTGACCTCAGACACACACAAATTCCTCAGGGGAGATTGTGTTGCTATGAAAGTGCTTGTGAAATGCAGAATGAAACACCTGTCCTTGGTGCACTTTGTACCTTCTCATGCACCAGTCCTCACTAAAGAAATATAGGGGTGTAAAGGAGGGGCGGCACGAAAAAGGACCCCCTTTGTGAAGGAGAGATGCACCCGCCTCTGCATCCAACACCGCAAAGCCATTAGTCATGCTAAAAAATAGCTAAATCATGCAAACTGCATTGTTGCTGCAAGCTCGTGCTTCCATGAAGTATCACTTTAAAACAATGAGTCATGCTTAAAAGTGCCAAGTCATGCAAACTGCACTGTTGCAGGCTCCTGCTACCATGCAGTGTCACTTTAAGCCATGGTCATGCTTAAAAGTGCTACGTCATGCAAACTGCATTGTTGCTGCAGGCTCGTGCTTTCATGTAGCATCACTTTAAAGCAACGAGTCATGCTAAAAAGTGCTAAATCAGGCAAACTGCATTGTTGCAAGCTCGTGCTTCCAGGCACTATCACTTTAAGGGCAGCCCTCCTGGCTTTGGCAATTAATCGCAACATTTTAGGAAGGAGATTACTAGTTGTCTTCTACAGTACTAGGTAGGGTGATACTTTCCCTTTTAACTCTCTTTCAGACCCGAAAAACAGGGCCACTAACAATCAACTGACAAAATGACATAATTAACATGATGTGTTGACCAATAAAAAGTCGTCCAGCAGTGTTGGCAGTGAAAATAAAAGATACACAATGGCAGTCACTTATGAAAGAGTGTGCACTTAATTACCTAAATATTGCCTGTTATACCGACTGCCGTGTATGCAGTACTTAATTAGTGAAATAAAACGTGCCGGTGCCCAAAGCTCAACTGAGAAGCACCCGACTGGTGCAATTAAACGCGGGTGCGGTAACCGTCAAGGCTGGTGGTCTTAAACCACCTCATTCTTTTTAATCCACCACCAGGCACCCCCATCCCTTTATCTTACTCCTGGTGTCTGCTTTCACCTTTTTTGCCAGTTTTGCCATCTTTCTCTTCCTCAGTCTTTCCGATCTATGCATGTTCCCTCTCTTGCTCATTCCATCTGTGTAATCCCTCCCCTCTTGCTCTCTCTCCTCTGTCTGTCTCTACTTCTTGCAGCTCTGCCTCGATTGTTGGTACTGGTCTGTTCAAGACTTCCTTGAAGTGCTCGGCCCAGCATGCATCCTGCTCTCCCTTTGTTGTCGGGGGTCTGCCTTGCTTGTCCATGACAGTGGCCTTGTATGTTGCACAAGATTTACCACTGAGTGAGTATCTTTGTGATCTTGAAAGCTTTTTCCTGTTCTCCTCTATGGCTCTCTCCTCTGCTTGGCTGGAAAGGTTATCCATGTGCGCCCGCTTTTATGCTGTTGTCATTCTTTTGAATCCTCTGTTTGCTTGTCTGTGCTGTTCCTTTCGGATTAGGTCTCGCCTGGCATTAGCAGCGCGCATGCACTGCTCCGCCATGCGAGCGCTTCTTGGAATCGATCCAATTCCAGAAGTCATGTCTGAGCTGCGCCCATACTTTTCATTGGTGTGCGTCTTATGGCGTCAATGAATATGCTGAACAGAGTGTATGGATTGTACCGGAGGCTTTGTAGTCCCTCCTGGTTGCCACCCTGTCCACTTTTGGCCCCGCCCCGGGACTGGATCTTTTACTGGCGGCAGAACATGGTGGGTTTTATAATGACTGTTGGCATTTTTTTTACCTTTGTTTGCGTGTGGGCTGTGCGTTTACTCGTGGGTAACATTTAATAATGTGCTTTACATGAGTACCAGTTATCTTACATTGGAGCGCTTCACATGAGACCCAGTTACGTTACACAAGGACACATTTGATTTTGGTAGGCACGGGGTACAAAAATAGTGGTGCCGTGCTGTTTATGTAGTTTGGCACATTACCCGAACCTTAACTTCGAACGTCACATGGTTCTTGACCAATTGGAGCAATCCGCCGGAAAGAGGCACAAAAGCACCAGTAAACACAGTTTGATATACAGTGTGACATACATAAAGGAAACAAAAGCACTTACAGCGGTCATATGGGCTCACGGCCAGCCATACAATCGGCGCTCAGTGATACCAGCAACATAACAATTCATAATGAATCGCGTGCGGCCTCTGATGGTTAGTCTGGGAGCCAATATCGCACTTTGAAACTGAACTTTGATACATCGCGTAGTAATACCCGTGTTGTAATGGCACGAGTGGTATTACTATGCGATGTAATGACATACATCCCTGTAAAAGCACTTGCAGCATCTCTATCTCACAGTACATACCTGCAAGAGCCACTCACTCAAAACAAGCATTGGCATAGCCAATAAGTCTCGCCGTTGGGACCTTTTAAGTGTTTAGCCATGCAACACTTGATGTTGTAGCACCAAGGAAATTGTGCTGGATAACTAAACACTTATAAGGTCCCAAAGGCGAGACCTATTGGCTATGCCAATGCTTGTTTTTTTTCTTCTGCCCTCCGGTCTTCAATAGCTTGCCATATATCTTGTCTTGTCTTATACATTCTGTTAGAATCTCCTACCGTTGCCACCAATAGTAGGTCTGGGGGTCTCCAGTTGGCTGAGGTAGGTACCTTAGTGCAAATAGGGACCCTTGCTTCTAGTCAGGATAAGGAGGGACACACCTTTAGATAACCCCTGCTCACCCCCTCGTAGCTTGGCACGAGCAGCCAGGCTTATCTCCAAGGCAACCACACTCCCAGTGACACATTGATAACACCACAAATGGACACCACACTGAAGTATGAAAATAGTGGTATGCTTATCAAGAAGAAAAATACGGTGAGACCAAACGATAAAAATCCAACATATGCTTAGTCGTAATATTTCACTTTGCCGGTTATTAGGCCAACAAACACTTGTAGGTTCTTGCAGTATTAATGAGCAGTTCACGATGTTCAAATGCAGTCCTAATGCAATGCTATGCAGTTCGTAATGCAGTTCGTATTGTCAGACTAATGCAGTTCGTAATGCAAGAATAATGCAATCCTCAATGCAAGTAATGAGGCAGTTCATAATGCAAGAATAATGCAATCCTCAATGCACATAATCAGGCAGTTCGTAATGAAAGAATAATGCAATCCTCAATGCACGTAATCAGGCAGTTCGTCATGCAAATATAACGCACTCCTTAATGCAAGTAATAAGGCAGTTCGTAATGCAGGAATAATACCAGGCCAATCGATGCAAGCTGTGTGAAAATGCATTGCACCAGTATCGAATGTGGTTATGAGGAGAAGGAAATGACAAGGTTAGTCAATAATAGAAGAAGTGAATTATGCTGAAAATATTTTTTTTCGAAATTTCACCAAAAAGTTGGCAGGCTTTATCTGTGTGAAGAACTTGGGAGACAACAGGGGTTCTAATTTGACTCAAGGATGATCCTATGTCCTGGACTAAACAAGAACCACTTGTCTAAGTCTTCAGCCCACCACTCCCTTCTACCTCACGCTTCTTTGAATCAATGGAGGTTGATTTTGTGACCAACCAATCACACAACCACAGGGGGAGCTAGGGTCCAGGAACCGTCGAAGTGTCCCAGTCCACCTCATGTAATACTTTTTTCCGGAAGACTAACATGAGCGGTCCGAAGCGTGGGTAGTCAAGTACTCATGGAAAGATGAGCAAGCCAGTTCCAACAATGGTCTCCGAAGGAACTTACCACAAAGGAGTGGTTAAAGACCAGGCACCCCTCCATACCTTAAGCTTGTGTGCTGTAAGGATGTGCGGCCAATACAGACCTCCCTGGCTACTAGTTCCTGTTCTCTAGTAGCCACCATTCCTCCTGCTCCACCAGAGGCAATGGATTCTTTACTATAGTCTCATCAGTAGTGCCTAACAGAGCCAAGGGCTTCAATGCGCAAAAAATAGAAACAAGTACCACCAATTCAAATATAACAGAAAATACAACTGAGAAATACAAGAAAGAAAGTAACAATGATGCAGTCTCAACGGAGACAAACAACATTCACATCATAAATGCAAGAAAGAGCAGCGAGACTGGTGTTTGAGCCCAAGCTCATGCAGGCATCAAGAATTCTATTTCTTGCATAAAACGAGCAAGTGGTTTAGGGGTCATGTATTATTATATGTGGTTTGTAAAGCACATGGCTACCTAAACAAGTTTTTGCAATGCAATAGGTCTCGCTTTCACACGAGCTTGAGCTATTGACATTGCAAATAACAATGCCTTTTATTTTTGTTTTCGTTTCAAAAACATAAATAGAAGGCATTGTCATTTACAATACCAATAGCTTGAACTCGCGTAAATGCGACACCTATTGCATTCCAAATGCTTGTTCTAACTATGTGATTCACTAATGGGGACCGCGTTTATTTTGGTGCACGCGGCTATTTTCTGCCCCATGGGCGGTGAGTTACCCTGACCTGCACGGACACGATATCGTTCTGCTAGTGAGGCATTCACACCTGGCGTGTGTAGCTGGAGCACCCAGGGTGTCTCGCAGGCTTGGCTATACATGCAAGGCAGGCATACATTTTTTGGGGCTGAGAAAAAAAGGAAACCAGGAACAACTTTCAGTACCTACTGGAGTAGAAAACAGGTGGTAGGAGCAGGCGAGTGGGGAGAAAAGCGAGCGGGGTAAAGAAGGAGCAAAATGTTGGGGAAAAAAAGTATGAAGAGTGTTGATAAAAACAAACAGAAGAAAAATATTTGGGGGAGGGACTCGGTGGAAGCTACATACCGAGGACAGGCTGAGCAAGAGAGGAGAGCACCTAGACGGGCGGGGGCGTAGGGTTTCTGATTGAAAGCACCTGACTGTCATCCAGTCGCGTGGTCCCTAAAATCCCCATGGCGCTCTAAAACCAATACATTTCTCATCGCACTTCACGCTCACATAGAAACAAGGAAACAAATAAAGATGCTACAGCCATGGGGTCTGATTCCCAAAACATTTAGGACATTTTTGCCTGCAAGTAAACGACCCCGCATGGGTACAGAAAATCCATAGGTATTAAGGTTTTCAAGCGCGCACGTCAAAATCTGTGACTGTCACATGTTTACAGAGGCACTGCTAGAAAGCCTTTGTGAATTCCGAAAAACTACTGCTGCATTTGCTGAAAGGTATGGTGGCATGGGTTTAAAGTCCACCGTTTTGGGACAGATTCTCAGCTGTCCTGCAGTTCCCCCCGGGAACAAGCAGGCATCAACTTCTGTCAGGACAGCTGATCACAGCAAACAGACAGAAATATGAAAAGTTCAAATGATGCCTGCTTGTGCCCCGGGGGGACTGACATAAGAAAAACACGCAAAGTTGCATTTTGTTGCTATGGCAACAAATGGCGTGGGACTGTCCACAGTCCGTAGGGGCACGCGCATGCTGTCTGCATTGGACAGATGGCGAGAGCAGACACCTTTGTCCATGCAGGCGCGTGCATGCAAGCATTGGGGAGAAGCAATTACAAAAGGTTCCCTCCCATGGCAAAAGCAGCGCATGCGCTGCTTTCGCCAGGCAAGACCAAAAAAGGTTTCCCAGCGCTAATGTGGAGCACTGAAACCTGTTGCTAGCTTTTGCAGAGTACCACCCACAAGTGGGATCCCCACACATTGGAGTCTATTGGTCTACGAGTTCTATTCTGTGTCGGCAGGACACACACACACAGCCAGGTATTTGTGGTGTGATTGCCATGGCAAAGGGTCGAATCAGACCAATTAATTTGGTGGTATCTCGTAGTAGCTCTCAATTATTATTGTTATTTTTTTTAAAGCTCAACACAGTGGTATTGTTACTCTGGGCCTACCCAACAGGAGTCTCCCCAACACAAGAGAGCCACATATTGGCCACATCACCCCATTACTAAACAAGCACTGACAATGCCAATAGACCTGGTTTACAAATGAAGTGCCTGTTAATTCATTGATGGGCTTAGGCAGGCAAGTTGTCATACATGTACTCTGTCACCCATCCTTGCACTCATGCAACTTATATACATATGCAAGATGAACTAAAAGAAGAAAAGTTGGAAAAAACATGTTGCCACCTAAACATAGTGGGCATACGCATGCAGGAACAAAAATCAAACAAAGCACTGGACAGCTATCTTGGTATTGCACAGAATGTATCCTTCTTTCAAAGTTCCAGCATGGAAGCAATGTTTAGACACAACATGTTAGCCATGTTGGAATGGTGAAACAGTGATAAAGTATGGCCATGACCAGTCCATTATGGTTCTTTGATTTAGCTGCAATGGCCGTGCCAGGCTTCTTCATGGATTGGCAATGGCCAGTCCATGGTGGTTGCCTGACTTAGAAGCAATGGCCATTCAGGATGCGGTGCTCAGCAGCTTGTTAGCACTGCCCGGGGAGCCCCAGAAAGTAAAAATAAAAAAAAGGAGGAGAAAAAAAGAGAAGGGGGCCAATAAAGGAGAAGGGAAAATTAAGGAACTGGCCTACCAGCCCTAGCACTCAAGTGCACAGATACGCACATGTCATCAAACAGATGCTGTCACTCACAGGGCAGGACAGCCAATAGCTGAAGAGGGCTGACCTATTGCTCCATGCTGTATGCTGTCATGGTTGAGCAGAGTGTCACTGCCACTCAGAGACCATTTCAGGATAGGCCGGACCCAAGCACCATCTATGTGTGTGTATATACACACACACAAACACACTGCTCCATATTTTATATTTGTAATGTTTTTTTAATGCAAGATCCTGGCAGACAACTAAGCCGGTCAGACCATTAGAAGACATTCTAGAAAGAATTATCTCAGTCCAAAGTGGATAATCAACAACAAAATCCATGCCTAGAAAGTTGATATTTGAGATTTAATGTAAGAAAGTACATGTCTGCAGGCTTTTTCTCTGTGCAATACCAACCATTCCTTAAAGACCTGTTGGTTTTAACATCTGTGTCTCAATATAAATAAGACTGTCTTTATTGGAACTTTTCATAATAAACAGGAGCAGGCCTTTACATTTGAAATCCCCACTCCCAGTGAACCAATCAGGTGTATGGCTTTGATCATTGACTCGTCACTATAACCAGCTCGGACCTACTGTATTCAGTAAAAACTTTCCCACAAAGCAACCCGTGGGTATATCATAATAAAAATACTAATATGTAAACAACTATTGAAAAATATATAATCCTGTTGCAGAGGGCAAAACAAGGTGTATCGTACTGCAAATTGTCACGGCTCGTTTGAGTGAGTCGCCAGCACAAAAACCCTCGCCTACACTGGTAACCAGTGAGATTCCATGGGTCAAAATTCCTGCCTACAGGCTTTAGCAACAATGTGTCCTAAAAGCCTATTGCGGGGTACTCGACACGGTTGCCCACTTTCTCCCCTTTTATTTGCACTTTATATTGAACCTTTTATTTTTTCGTTACAAGCTAATCTTCAAATTATCCCATTAAGGCAAGGCACAACATATTAAAGGTAACAGCCTATGCAGATGACTTAGCTATATTTTCATCTGAACCAGTAGCGGCAATGTTAGAAATAGAAAGAGAAGCAGATAGATTCGGAGAGGTAGCCGGACATAAGCTAAATGCACACATAACACAGGTGGTGGTAAATTTTGACACTGGGGATAGCATAAGCGGGGTATGTACTGTAGCTGTTTATCTAGGGGTCAGAATAACATCGCAGGTTAGCCAAATAGTTTCATTAAATTATGAGCTATTGATTAAAGAAACAGCCATCCAGTTTAAAAAAATGGCACAAACTCCCGATCTGTATTATTGGCCACGCTAACATAATTAAAATGATGATATTGCCAAGATTTTTATATCTCTTTAGATCTATTCCTTTACGTGTTCCTAACAGTTTTTTAAAAAGGTTGGATGGTCTCTTTAGTAGCTGTCTATGGGGTTACAGGACGGCACGTAGAGCTATGGCTCTATTGAAGTGTCCTTTTGAACAAGAGGGCATAGACTTCCCAGATTTTAAAATGTACTTTTGGTCTTCTTTTACTGCTCGTTTCCAGAGTTTATTAATTTCTTCTCGATCCACCTTATTCCATCAACTGTTATTGGCAGAAAATAGTAAGATGTATATTTACAAAACCACGGATCCTAATTACTTTAAGCGGGTAAAATTCAAGACTGTGCGGGATACTATCTCTATATGGAAAACTATTTTTAACAGCTGTGACCAATCTTACTATCACGATAAACTCCCGCTGTGCGGGAATCCAATGCTACCGGAGATTTTTCATGATAATGTATTACGACAGTGGGCGGATTTTGGGATTCAGTCATTGGGGGATTTATTTGATCATGGTGGGTTTGCTCCATTTGAGAAGCTACAAATTTAATTTAATTTACCGGGCTATATTTTTTTTAAGTATCTACAAATTAAGAGCTTCCTGGTGACGCATTTAAAACTGACTAATATTGCTGAGTCGGATATATGGGACCTATTATATCAAGACAGTGCTAAATTCAAGATTAGTCGCATGTAAAAGATTCTTACTATTAATAGAAAGGGGAATTGTAATCAATTAGCTCATAAATGGAGCACGATACTTGGTGAGGAGGTTTCGGAAAACGATATTGAGCAAAGTCTACATACAGTAAAGAAGTCTGTACATGCCACTAATCTACAAATGCAGCAGCTTCGTACTATTTGTAGCTTGTACTAAACACCAGAGACAATAGCTAAATGGGTTCCTGTAGGTTCACCCAGCACACGCACAAAATGCCCCAAATGCGATCTTTATGCTGCAAGTCTGATACATATGTTTCTGGAGTGTCTTAAATTGAAAGATTTTTGGCAACAGATAGGCCAAGTCTGCACTCAGAAATTAGGGATCGATTTCGCTCCAAATGCAAGAGATATTATGCTAGGACATCGCATGTTTAGTCATCAACAAAATCAGTTAATATTGATCTTGTGTGTGGTGGCAAGTTCGGTCATCACTAGAGTTTGGATTAGTATATATCCTTCTAATATTAGTGATTGGTGGATGTTGTTGAAGTAGATATATTCAATGGAAAACATATTGGCAAATTCTAGGGGCTTACAAGCCCAGAAAAAACTTAATTCTGTTTGGGGACTAATATCGGAATGTTTTTGATTCGGAATTCAGCATAATCACTTACGTCTATTATGTCTCTTGCTCTACTTTAGTTTTTATATTATTTTTGTGCTCCTATGGTTCTTTTTTTTCTTTATATTATTTTTTTAAGATATATGTACTCCTGCGTATCATTATTCGATTGAATCATGATAAACTGATCAAAGCTGTGGAATCTGACATAACTTTTCCCAATTAAACAGTACGGCTCCAGCCTTTACTATTTGATTGAAACCATAACCAGCACGGGGCCGGCAGAAGTGCACAAAAGAAAGCAACCACCATGCATACAGTTATAAAATTTAAAAAATGTACAAAATTACAGTTGACCAACCAATATAAAATTTTCTCAAAAAGGTCTAACAAGGATTATATTGGGGAACATTTTCTACCCCCAGGGTTTGTCAAACCAAACAAAATTAGTTGGTGAAGGTAAAATACTATCCCTCTTAAGAGAGCCTAATAACCCCTTAGCTAGCATGGCACTTTATGAGATTCCATGCAAGAACCTACCATTCTGCGGGGGTTAACATAGAGGAATATCAACCCACCCTTAAATACATACCGGCTTTAGCATATGCTTTCCAACATATATATGTCAGGCCTACTGCCCTTGTTGTAACTTTTCATATTAAACCCTTTAGACCTACAGCATTGCTCATCGGGCTGCCGCAAAAACTGACCGAATCCTGCTGTATTGAGCATGAGTTTTCCCAAAAGATGAAAATGGGCAATATAAGCGGTCTTTTTCAGTGGAAGCTTAAAACTTCAGTCCAATCAAAGGCTGGATACCCTCAAGGGTGACATGAAGCGCTCTACAAATCTACTGATTGATTGAACCGCAACGCCCGGTAGTTAGTCCAGCGCTGTTCGCTTCCTTTTGAAAAATGCTTAGATCCTGCGTTGTGACCCGACTTACAACATTTATTGAAGATACAAACTTACTCAATAACCTCCAATTAGGGTTCAGGAGGGCTTGTATATGGAAACGGTAATGCTTGGAATATTGTCTGACACCCTACAAATTCAGCATCAAGGCGACTCCTGTCTGCTCGTTGTCCTCAACCAATCAGCGACTTTCAACTCTGTGTGCCATCCTACCCTCATAAGAATTCTTTCTTGAAGAAAGAACAGGAATCACAGATCCGGTTCTCCCCTGATTGGAATCATACCTGGAAAAAACAGCCTCAAGACTTCATTTACTACCCTGGACTTTTCAACCTTTACATAAAAACTCTGAGGGGCCTTCAGAGACATCTGAATGTTTATTTCACGTCTATGCAGATGACACACAGGGCTCGTTAAAAGTCCCCATGGTGGAAGGGACCAGTCAACAGTAGCCCGATCCTTAAAAACACAGAATCCTGTAAGAACCGAACCATCTAAAGCCTAACCCTTTAAAGATAGAATCCCCGCTCATCTATCCACCGAAGACTCCCTAGGCGGCTTAATATAGGTATCCCTTTTAAGCAGTAAAAGACCCTGACCTCAAACCCTGAAGTCCCTATGATTCCAAAGGACATAACCCCTGTGTAGCGTCCAGCCAGCCCAGTTACTCGCCAGTAACCAAGCCACGCACGGGGAGCAGAGTGTGCACATCTTTATTCCGTTGCGTGTAAGTCAGAACTCAACATTCTAAGCCTGCCGTCACCTTCTCTCCAGAGCTTACGTCACCGGCCTACGGTGTACAGTGGGAACCAAAGGAGTTCCAGCGTTCTTCTATTTACAAGACACTACACCCCGCTCTCCCCTTTTCTAATTGATCAGATGTAAATATACTCATAGATGTGTTCCTTTTTTTAAATCATTTCTTAGTAACGATGGTTGTAGCTTTTCTTTTTTCTGTGAAAAAAGGCAGATTGGCCCAGTATGTGCCATTGTGCCATCACAGAAAGCTTGAAGCCCATATTTTTAGCTCTGCCCTAGAGAAAACATTAGTTGTCTCCCCGCCCTCATATTTTGCTAAACAAACAATGAAAAAATATGCATAAATACAAAAGGAGATCTGGGTCAGCCCTCTTCATCCATTGGTCCGTTCAGGCATCATTCACAGTTTGCTCCCACCCACCACAGCGCACAGCATTGCCCGATTGGTCCATTCACTTCATCCATTTGCTCTCATGCATTGTGAGTAGCAGCACTTTGCATGGCCATATGCACACTTTCACCTAAATAGTAGCTCACTTAATGACTGGGTCTGGTGGGATAACCTCTCTGTTCATTTCTACCTTTATTCGTTTTTTTTAACGTTTGTTTTTGCGGTAGTCCATTGTTTAACTACTTTCTCTTGTAATTATATGCACGCCACCTGTTAATAGGATTTTTTTTTAACCTTCTGATTACTTTAAACTTTAATGGCTATTGCATATGCTTACAAATGTTGCTGCGTTGCC
This sequence comes from Lissotriton vulgaris, assembly GCF_964263255.1. Classification (NCBI taxonomy): domain Eukaryota; kingdom Metazoa; phylum Chordata; class Amphibia; order Caudata; family Salamandridae; genus Lissotriton; species Lissotriton vulgaris. The sequence continues at coordinate 64,231,075 of NC_141691.1, read as the reverse complement.
AGGGTTAGAGGTACTGGCTTTGCCAATGCTTGTTACCTCTTGCACATGGAAGCCAGCATGGATGTTGATTTACAAAAATGCCAGAGGAATACACATAGCTGCAAGTAGATGCGAAGCCTGCATTAACTCGCTCAAGGTCATTAGACTGGCCGGCAACCAGTGCTGGCGTTATAGTCAAACACAACAAAGCATGCCGGGACTTGTAGTTTCGCTCTTTGCATCTAAATTTGGGCCTAAAAGTACCACAATGCTCATCACCAGCACTGGAGCTATTACACCTTGTGCCGTGTGACCCGTTGAAGGCTCTGGTGGTTGTATGAATACTTAACAAGCATTTGCAATGCAATAGGTCTCGCATTAGGGAAGTTTGAGGTATTGGTATTGTAAATGACAAATATTTTATTTATGTGTTGGTTTTGAAAATAGCAAAATTAATAGCTTTGGTATTTACAATAGTTTTAACTTTCGCGAACGTAACACCTATAGCATTTCTAATGCAATATGTGTTGTATTTACATGACTTAGATGTATTAATATTACAAATAACAATGGCTTTTATTTTTTTAATAATTAATACTTAAATAAAAGTTATTGTAATTTATAATGGCACTAGCTTAAACTTTTGTAAATAACTTTTGGGAAGATTATGTTCAGTGTATTTTATTGGGATGAAAATCCAAGAACAGAAGTGAAATATTAACATCTTTTTGTGACATTTGTAATAAATTCTGAAACATTGAGAGAACATATTAGAACCAGTTGTTGTTGAATGGTTGCACAGAGTGATGCTGTGGCGTTCAGTGGTGCTGAGTGATGCTGTAGCCTTCAGTGGTGCTGAGTGATGCTGTGGCATTCAGTGGTGCTGAGTGATGCTGTGGCATTCAGTGGTGCTGAGTGATGCTGTGGCCTTCAGTGGTGCTGAGTGATGCTGTGGCATTCAGTGGTGCTGAGGGATGCTGTGGCATTCAGTGGTGCTGTGGTGTTGAGTGGTGCTGAGTGATGCTGTGGCGTTGAGTGATGCTGTTGCATTGAGTGATGCTGTGGCATTGAGTAATGCTGTGACGTTGAGTGATGCTGTGGCATTGAGGGATGCTGTGTGCTGAGTGGTGCTGTGGAGTTGAGTGGTGCTGTGGCATTGAGTGGTTCTGTGGCGTTGTGGGGTGCTGTGGCATTCAGTGGTGCTGAGTGATTCTGTGGCGCTGAGTGATTCTGTGGCGCTGAGTGATGCTGTGGCGTTGTGTGGTACTGTGGCATTGAGTGGTGCTGTGGTGTTGAGTGCTGTGGTGTTGAGTGGTGCTGTGGTGTTGAGTGGTGCTGTGGTCTTGAGTGGTTCTGTGGCGTTGAGTGCTGTGGTGTTGAGTGGTGCTGTGGCATTGAGTGGTGCTGAGTGATGCTATGGCATTGAGTGATGCTGTGGCATTGAGTGATGCTGTGGCATTGAGTGATGCTGTGGCATTGAGGGATGCTGAGCGCTGAGTGGTGCTGTGGCATTGAGTGGTGCTGTGGCATTGAGTGGTGCTGTGGCATTGTGGGGTGCTGTGGCATTCAGTGGTGCTGAGTGATTCTGTGATGCTGAGTGATGCTGTGGCATTGAGTGGTGCTCTGGCGTTGAGTGGTGCTGTGGTGTTGAATGGTGCTGTGTTGTTGAGTGGTG